>NW_027227369.1:0-93658 GCF_037783145.1 Equus przewalskii | reverse complement strand
TGCTTCTGGCACGTCTGAGAGGTGGTTCCGGCATGCCCGGCAGGTCATCCCAGAGAGTCCTCCAAGTGGTTCTGGCGTAACACGCAGGTGATTTTGGCGTGTCTGGCAGGTTGTTCCGTTGTGCTTGGCAGGTGGTTCAGGCTTGGCCGGCAGGTGGTTCCAGACTGTCCAGGACGTGTTTCCAGCTTCTCCGGCAGGTGGTTCTGGTACGTCTGAGAGGTGGTTCCGCCATGGCTGGCAGGTGATTCCGGACCGTCCCCCAGGTGGTTCTGGCATAGCCAGCAGTTGATATTGGCCTGTCCGGCAGGTGGTTCCAGCGAGTCGAACAGGTGGCTCCGGCGTGCTCGGCAGGTGGTTCCGGTCTGTCCGGTAGGTGATTCCGGCGTGTCCGGCACGTGCTTCCGGCACGTCTGAGAGGTGGTTCCGGCATGCGCGACAGGTGATTTCGGAGTGTCCGCCAGGTGGTTCTGGCGTACCCGGCAGGTGATTTTGGCGTGTCCGGCAGGTGTTTCTGGCGAGTCGAGCAGGTGGCTCCGGCATGCTCGGCAGGTGCTTCCGGCGTCTCCGGCACGTGGTTCTGGTGTGTCTGAGAGCTGGTTCCGGCATGTCCGGCAGATGATTCCGGAGTGTCCGCCAAGTGGTTCTGGCATACCCGGCTGGTGATTTGGGCATGTCAGGTAGGTGGTTCCGGCGAGTCGAGCAGGTGGCTCCGGCGTGCTCGGCAGGTGGTTCAGACGGGTCTGGCAGGTGTTTTCCGTCTGTTCGGGGTGTGGTTCCAGCATCTCATGCACATGGTTCTGGCACGTCTGAGATGTGGTTCCGGCCGGCCCGACAGGTGTTTCCACAGTGTCCGCCAAGTGGTACTGGCGTAGTTGGCAGGTGATTTTGGCATGACCGGCAGGTGGTTCCAGCAAGCCCGGCAGGTGATTCCGAAGTGTTCCCCAACTGGTTGTGGCGTAGCCGGCAGGTGATTTTTGCGTGTCCGGCAGGTGGTTCTGGCGAGTCGAGCAGGTGGTTCCGGCGTGCTCGGCAGGTGCTTCCGGGGTCATTGGCACGTGGTTCTGGCATATCTGAGAGGTGGTTCCGGCATGCCCGGCAGGTGATTCCGGAGTGTTCGCCAAGTGTTTCCGGCGTAGCCGGCAGGTGATTTTGCATGTCCAGCGGTCGTTCCGGCGGGTCGAGCCGGTGGTTCCGGCGTGTCCGGCAGGTGGTTCCGGTCTGTCCGGCAGGTGGTTCTGTGGTGTCCGGCACGAGGTTCAGTCTGAGAGGCTGTGCCGGCATGCCCCTCACGTGATTCCGGCTTGTCCCCGAAGTGGTGCTGGTGTAGCGGGCAGGTGATTTTGGCGTGTCCGGCAGGTGGTTCAGGCGAGTTGAGCAGGTGGTTGCGACGTGCTCGGCAGGTGCTTCCGGCGTCTCCGGCACGTGTTTCTGGCACATCTGACTGGTGGTTCCGGCATGCCCAAAAGTTGATTCCGGTCTGTCCGGTAGGTGGTTCCGGCGTGCACGGCACGTGGTTCTGGTACGTCTCAGAGGTGGTTGCGTATGCCCAACAGGTGATTCCGGACTGTCCGCCACGTGCTTCTGGCACGTCTGAGAGGTGGTTCCAACATGCCCGGCAGGTCATTTCGGAGAGTCGTCCAAGTGGTTCTGGCGTAGCCCGCAGGTGATTTTGGCGTGTCCGGCAGGTGGTTCCGCCGTGCTCGGCAGGTGGTTCAGGCATGGCCGTCACGTGGTTCCAGTCTGTCCAGGACGTGTTTCCAGCTTCTCCGGCAGGTGGTTCTGGTACGTCTGAGAGGTGGTTCCGCCATGGCTGGCAGGTGATCCCGGACCGTCCCCCAGGTGGTTCTGGCATAGCCAGCAGTTGATATTGGCCTGTCCGGCAGGTGGTTCCAGCGAGTCGAACAGGTGGCTCCGGCGTTCTTGGCAGGTGGTTCCGGTCTGTCCGGTAGGTGTTTCCGGCGTGTCTGGCACGTGCTTCCGGCACGTCTGAGAGGTGGTTCCGTCATGCGCGACAGGTGATTCCGGAGTGTCCGCCAGGTGGTTCTGGCGTACCCGGCAGGTGATTTTGGCGTGTCCGGCAGGTGTTTTTGGTGAGTCGAGCAGGTGGCTCCGGCATGCTCGGCAGGTGCTTCCGGCGTCTCCGGCACTTGGTTCTGGTGTGTCTGAGAGCTGGTTCCGGCATGTCCGGCAGATGATTCCGGAGTGTCCGCCAAGTGGTTCTGGCATACCCAGCAGGTGATTTTGGCGTGTCAGGGAGGTGGTACCGGTGAGTCGAGCAGGTGGTTCCGGCGTGCTCAGCAGGTGGTTCAGTCGGTTCTGGCAGGTGGTATCCGTCTGTTCGGGGTGTGGTTCCAGCATCTCATGAACACGTTTCTGGCACGTCTGAGATGTGGTTCCAGCCGGCCCGACAGGTGTTTCCGCAGTGTCCGCCAAGCGGTTCTGGCGTAGTTGGCAGGTGATTTTGGCATGACTGGCAGGTGGTTCCAGCAAGCCTGGCAGGTGATTCCAAAGTGTTCACCAACTGGTTGTGGCGTAGCCGGCAGGTGATTTTTGCGTGATCGGCAGGTGGTTCTGGCGAGTCGAGCAGGTGGTTCCGGCGTGCTCGGCTGGTGCTTCCGGGGTCATTGGCACGGGGTTCTGGCATGTCTGAGAGGTGGTTCCTGCATGCCCGGCAAGTGATTCCGGAGTGTTCGCCAAGTGGTTCTGGCATAGTCGGCAGGTGATTTTGGCATGTCCGGCAGGTGGTTCAGGCGAGTTGAGCAGGTGGTTCCAACGTGCTTGGCAGGTGCTTCCGGCGTCTCCGGCACGTGTTTCTGGCACATCTGACAGGTGGTTCCGGCATGCCCGAAAGTTGATTCCGGTCTGTCCGGTAGGTGGTTCCGGCGTGCACGGCACGTGGTTCTGGTACGTCTCAGAGGTGGTTGCGTATGCCCAACAGGTGATTCCGGACTGTCCGCCACGTGCTTCTGGCACGTCTGAGAGGTGGTTCCAACATGCCCGGCAGGTCATTTCGGAGAGTCGTCCAAGTGGTTCTGGCGTAGCCCGCAGGTGATTTTGGCGTGTCCGGCAGGTGGTTCCGCCGTGCTGGGCAGGTGGTTCAGGCATGGCCGTCACGTGGTTCCAGACTGTCCAGGACGTGTTTCCAGCTTCTCCGGCAGGTGGTTCTGGTACGTCTGAGAGGTGGTTCCGCCATGGCTGGCAGGTGATTCCGGACCGTCCCCCAGGTGGTTCTGGCATAGCCAGCAGTTGATATTGGCCTGTCCGGCAGGTGGTTCCAGCGAGTCGAACAGGTGGCTCCGGCGTGCTCGGCAGGTGGTTCCGGTCTGTCCGGTAGGTGATTCCGGCGTGTCCGGCACGTGCTTCCGGCACGTCTGAGAGGTGGTTCCGGCATGCGCGACAGGTGATTTCGGAGTGTCCGCCAGGTGGTTCTGGCGTACCCGGCAGGTGATTTTGGCGTGTCCGGCAGGTGTTTCTGGCGAGTCGAGCAGGTGGCTCCGGCATGCTCGGCAGGTGCTTCCGGCGTCTCCGGCACGTGGTTCTGGTGTGTCTGAGAGCTGGTTCCGGCATGTCCGGCAGATGATTCCGGAGTGTCCGCCAAGTGGTTCTGGCATACCCGGCTGGTGATTTGGGCATGTCAGGTAGGTGGTTCCGGCGAGTCGAGCAGGTGGCTCCGGCGTGCTCGGCAGGTTGTTCAGACGGGTCTGGCAGGTGTTTTCCGTCTGTTCGGGGTGTGGTTCCAGCATCTCATGCACATGGTTCTGGCACGTCTGAGATGTGGTTCCGGCCGGCCCGACAGGTGTTTCCACAGTGTCCGCCAAGTGGTACAGGCGTAGTTGGCAGGTGATTTTGGCATGACCGGCAGGTGGTTCCAGCAAGCCCGGCAGGTGATTCCGAAGTGTTCCCCAACTGGTTGTGGCGTAGCCGGCAGGTGATTTTTGCGTGTCCGGTAGGTGGTTCTGGCGAGTCGAGCAGGTGGTTCCGGCGTGCTCGGCAGGTGCTTCCGGGGTCATTGGCACGTGGTTCTGGCATATCTGAGAGGTGGTTCCGGCATGCCCGGCAGGTGATTCCGGAGTGTTCGCCAAGTGTTTCCGGCATAGCCGGCAGGTGATTTTGCATGTCCAGCGGTCGTTCCGGCGGGTCGAGCCGGTGGTTCCGGCGTGTCCGGCAGGTGGTTCCGGTCTGTCCGGCAGGTGGTTCTGTGGTGTCCGGCACGAGGTTCAGTCTGAGAGGCTGTGCCGGCATGCCCCTCACGTGATTCCGGCTTGTCCCCGAAGTGGTGCTGGTGTAGCGGGCAGGTGATTTTGGCGTGTCCGGCAGGTGGTTCAGGCGAGTTGAGCAGGTGGTTGCGACGTGCTCGGCAGGTGCTTCCGGCGTCTCCGGCACGTGTTTCTGGCACATCTGACTGGTGGTTCCGGCATGCCCAAAAGTTGATTCCGGTCTGTCCGGTAGGTGGTTCCGGCGTGCACGGCACGTGGTTATGGTACGTGTCAGAGGTGGTTGCGTATGCCCAACAGGTGATTCCGGACTGTCCGCCACGTGCTTCTGGCACGTCTGAGAGGTGGTTCCAACATGCCCGGCAGGTCATTTCGGAGAGTCGTCCAAGTGGTTCTGGCGTAGCCCGCAGGTGATTTTGGCGTGTCCGGCAGGTGGTTCCGCCGTGCTCGGCAGGTGGTTCAGGCATGGCCGTCACGTGGTTCCAGTCTGTCCAGGACGTGTTTCCAGCTTCTCCGGCAGGTGGTTCTGGTACGTCTGAGAGGTGGTTCCGCCATGGCTGGCAGGTGATCCCGGACCGTCCCCCAGGTGGTTCTGGCATAGCCAGCAGTTGATATTGGCCTGTCCGGCAGGTGGTTCCAGCGAGTCGAACAGGTGGCTCCGGCGTTCTTGGCAGGTGGTTCCGGTCTGTCCGGTAGGTGTTTCCGGCGTGTCTGGCACGTGCTTCCAGCACGTCTGACAGGTGGTTCCGTCATGCGCGACAGGTGATTCCGGAGTGTCCGCCAGGTGGTTCTGGCGTACCCGGCAGGTGATTTTGGCGTGTCCGGCAGGTGTTTCTGGCGAGTCGAGCAGGTGGCTCCGGCATGCTCGGCAGGTGCTTCCGGCGTCTCCGGCACTTGGTTCTGGTGTGTCTGAGAGCTGGTTACGGCATGTCCGGCAGATGATTCCGGAGTGTCCACCAAGTGGTTCTGGCATACCCAGCAGGTGATTTTGGCGTGTCAGGGAGGTGGTACCGGTGAGTCGAGCAGGTGGTTCTGGCGTGCTCAGCAGGTGGTTCAGGCGGTTCTGGCAGGTGGCATCCGTCTGTTCGGGGTGTGGTTCCAGCATCTCATGAACACGTTTCTGGCACGTCTGAGATGTGGTTCCAGCCGGCCCGACAGGTGTTTCCGCAGTGTCCGCCAAGCGGTTCTGGCGTAGTTGGCAGGTGATTTTGGCATGACTGGCAGGTGGGTCCAGCAAGCCTGGCAGGTGATTCCAAAGTGTTCACCAACTGCTTGTGGCGTAGCCGGCAGGTGATTTTTGCGTGATCGGCAGGTGGTTCTGGCGAGTCGAGCAGGTGGTTCCGGCGTGCTCGGCTGGTGCTTCCGGGGTCATTGGCACGGGGTTCTGGCATGTCTGAGAGGTGGTTCCTGCATGCCCGGCAAGTGATTCCGGAGTGTTCGCCAAGTGGTTCTGGCATAGTCGGCAGGTGATTTTGGCATGTCCGGCAGGTGGTTCAGGCGAGTTGTGCAGGTGGTTCCAACGTGCTTGGCAGGTGCTTCCGGCGTCTCCGGCACGTGTTTCTGGCACATCTGACAGGTGGTTCCGGCATGCCCGAAAGGTGATTCCGGTCTGTCCGGTAGGTGGTTCCAGCCGGCACGGCATGTGGTTCTGGTACGTCTCAGAGGTGGTTGCGCATGCCCAACAGGTGATTCCGGATTGTCCGCCACATGGTTCTGGCACGTCTGAGAGGTGGTTCCGGCATGCCCGGCAGGTCATCCCAGAGAGTCCTCCAAGTGTTTCTGGCATAACACGCAGGTGATTTTGGCGTGTCTGGCAGGTTGTTCCGTTGTGCTTGGCAGGTGGTTCAGGCTTGGCCGGCAGGTGGTTCCAGACTGTCCAGGACGTGTTTCCAGCTTCTCCGGCAGGTGGTTCTGGTACGTCTGAGAGGTGGTTCCGCCATGGCTGGCAGGTGATTCCGGACCGTCCCCCAGGTGGTTCTGGCATAGCCAGCAGTTGATATTGGCCTGTCCGGCAGGTGGTTCCAGGGAGTCGAACAGGTGGCTCCGGCGTGCTCGGCAGGTGGTTCCGGTCTGTCCGGTAGGTGATTCCGGCGTGTCCGGCACGTGCTTCCGGCACGTCTGAGAGTTGGTTCCGGCATGCGCGACAGGTGATTTCGGAGTGTCCGCCAGGTGGTTCTGGCGTAGCCGGCAGGTGATTTTGGCGTGTACGGCAGGTGTTTCTGGCGAGTCGAGCAGGTGGCTCCGGCATGCTCGGCAGGTGCTTCCGGCGTCTCCGGCACGTGGTTCTGGTGTGTCTGAGAGCTGGTTCCGGCATGTCCGGCAGATGATTCCGGAGTGTCCGCCAAGTGGTTCTGGCATACCCGGCTGGTGATTTGGGCATGTCAGGTAGGTGGTTCCGGCGAGTCGAACAGGTGGCTCCGGCGTGCTCGGCAGGTGGTTCCGGTCTGTCCGGTAGGTGACTCCGGCGTGTCCGGCACGTGCTTCCGGCACGTCTGAGAGTTGGTTCCGGCATGCCCGGCAGGTGATTCCGGAGTGTTCGCCAAGTGTTTCCGGCGTAGCCGGCAGGTGATTTTGCATGTCCAGCGGTCGTTCCGGCGGGTCGAGCCGGTGGTTCCGGCGTGTCCGGCAGGTGGTTCCGGTCTGTCCGGCAGGTGGTTCTGTGGTGTCCGGCACGAGGTTCAGTCTGAGAGGCTGTGCCAGCATGCCCCTCACGTGATTCCGGCTTGTCCCCGAAGTGGTGCTGGTGTAGCGGGCAGGTGATTTTGGCGTGTCCGGCAGGTGGTTCAGGCGAGTTGAGCAGGTGGTTGCGACGTGCTCGGCAGGTGCTTCCGGCGTCTCCGGCACGTGTTTCTGGCACATCTGACTGGTGGTTCCGGCATGCCCAAAAGTTGATTCCGGTCTGTCCGGTAGGTGGTTCCGGCGTGCACGGCACGTGGTTCTGGTACGTCTCAGAGGTGGTTGCGTATGCCCAACAGGTGATTCCGGACTGTCCGCCACGTGCTTCTGGCACGTCTGAGAGGTGGTTCCAACATGCCCGGCAGGTCATTTCGGAGAGTCGTCCAAGTGGTTCTGGCGTAGCCCGCAGGTGATTTTGGCGTGTCCGGCAGGTGGTTCCGCCGTGCTCGGCAGGTGGTTCAGGCATGGCCGTCACGTGGTTCCAGTCTGTCCAGGACGTGTTTCCAGCTTCTCCGGCAGGTGGTTCTGGTACGTCTGAGAGTTGGTTCCGCCATGGCTGGCAGGTGATCCCGGACTGTCCCCCAGGTGGTTCTGGCATAGCCAGCAGTTGATATTGGCCTGTCTGGCAGGTGGTTCCAGCGAGTCGAACAGGTGGCTCCGGCGTTCTTGGCAGGTGGTTCCGGTCTGTCCGGTAGGTGTTTCCGGCGTGTCTGGCACGTGCTTCCGGCACGTCTGAGAGGTGGTTCCGTCATGAGCGACAGGTGATTCCGGAGTGTCCGCCAGGTGGTTCTGGCGTACCCGGCAGGTGATTTTGGCGTGTCTGGCAGGTGTTTTTGGTGAGTCGAGCAGGTGGCTCCGGCATGCTCGGCAGGTGCTTCCGGCGTCTCCGGCACTTGGTTCTCGTGTGTCTGAGAGCTGGTTCCGGCATGTCCGGCAGATGATTCCGGAGTGTCCGCCAAGTGGATCTGGCATACCCAGCAGGTGATTTTGGCGTGTCAGGGAGGTGGTACCGGTGAGTCGAGCAGGTGGTTCCGGCGTGCTCAGCAGGTGGTTCAGTCGGTTCTGGCAGGTGGTATCCGTCTGTTCGGGGTGTGGTTCCAGCATCTCATGAACACGTTTCTGGCACGTCTGAGATGTGGTTCCAGCCGGCCCGACAGGTGTTTCCGCAGTGTCCGCCAAGCGGTTCTGGCGTAGTTGGCAGGTGATTTTGGCATGACTGGCAGGTGGTTCCAGCAAGCCTGGCAGGTGATTCCAAAGTGTTCCCCAACTGGTTGTGGCGTAGCCGGCAGGTGATTTTTGCGTGATCGGCAGGTGGTTCTGGCGAGTCGAGCAGGTGGTTCCGGCGTGCTCGGCTGGTGCTTCCGGGGTCATTGGCACGGGGTTCTGGCATGTCTGAGAGGTGGTTCCTGCATGCCCGGCAAGTGATTCCGGAGTGTTCGCCAAGTGGTTCTGGCATAGTCGGCAGGTGATTTTGGCATGTCCGGCAGGTGGTTCAGGCGAGTTGAGCAGGTGGTTCCAACGTGCTTGGCAGGTGATTCCGGCGTCTCCGGCACGTGTTTCTGGCACATCTGACAGGTGGTTCCGGCATGCCCGAAAGGTGATTCCGGTCTGTCCGGTAGGTGGTTCCGGCGTGCACGGCACGTGGTTCTGGTACGTCTCAGAGGTGGTTGCGTATGCCCAACAGGTGATTCCGGACTGTCCGCCACGTGCTTCTGGCACGTCTGAGAGGTGGTTCCAACATGCCCGGCAGGTCATTTCGGAGAGTCGTCCAAGTGGTTCTGGCGTAGCCCGCAGGTGATTTTGGCGTGTCCGGCAGGTGGTTCCGCCGTGCTCGGCAGGTGGTTCAGGCATGGCCGTCACGTGGTTCCAGTCTGTCCAGGACGTGTTTCCAGCTTCTCCGGCAGGTGGTTCTGGTACGTCTGAGAGGTGGTTCCGCCATGGCTGGCAGGTGATCCCGGACCGTCCCCCAGGTGGTTCTGGCATAGCCAGCAGTTGATATTGGCCTGTCCGGCAGGTGGTTCCAGCGAGTCGAACAGGTGGCTCCGGCGTTCTTGGCAGGTGGTTCCGGTCTGTCCGGTAGGTGTTTCCGGCGTGTCTGGCACGTGCTTCCGGCACGTCTGAGAGGTGGTTCCGGCATGCGCGACAGGTGATTCCGGAGTGTCCGCCAGGTGGTTCTGGCGTAGCCGGCAGGTGATTTTGGCGTGTCCGGCAGGTGTTTCTGGCGAGTCGAGCAGGTGGCTCCGGCATGCTCGGCAGGTGCTTCCGGCGTCTCCGGCACTTGGTTCTGGTGTGTCTGAGAGCTGGTTCCGGCATGTCCGGCAGATGATTCCGGAGTGTCCGCCAAGTGGTTCTGGCATACCCAGCAGGTGATTTTGGCGTGTCAGGTAGGTGGTACCGGTGAGTCGAGCAGGTGGTTCCGGCGTGCTCAGCAGGTGGTTCAGGCGGTTCTGGCAGGTGGTATCCGTCTGTTCGGGGTGTGGTTCCAGCATCTCATGCACACGGTTCTGGCACGTCTGAGATGTGGTTCCGGCCGGCCCGACAGGTGTTTCCACAGTGTCCGCCAAGTGGTACTGGCGTAGTTGGCAGGTGATTTTGGCATGACCGGCAGGTGGTTCCAGCAAGCCCGGCAGGTGATTCCGAAGTGTTCCCCAACTGGTTGTGGCGTAGCCGGCAGGTGATTTTTGCGTGTCCGGCAGGTGGTTCTGGCGAGTCGAGCAGGTGGTTCCGGCGTGCTCGGCAGGTGCTTCCGGGGTCATTGGCACGTGGTTCTGGCATATCTGAGATGTGGTTCCGGCCTGCCCGACAGGTGATTCCGCAGTGTCCGCCAAGTGGTTCCGGCGTAGTTGGCAGGTGATTTTGGCATGACCGGCAGGTGGTTCCAGCAAGCCCGGCAGGTGATTCCGAAGTGTTCCCCAACTGGTTGTGGCGTAGCCGGCAGGTGATTTTTGCGTGATCGGCAGGTGGTTCTGGCGAGTCGAGCAGGTGGTTCCGGCGTGCTCGGCTGGTGCTTCCGGGGTCATTGGCACGGGGTTCTGGCATGTCTGAGAGGTGGTTCCTGCATGCCCGGCAAGTGATTCCGGAGTGTTCGCCAAGTGGTTCTGGCATAGTCGGCAGGTGATTTTGGCATGTCCGGCAGGTGGTTCAGGCGAGTTGTGCAGGTGGTTCCAACGTGCTTGGCAGGTGCTTCCGGCGTCTCCGGCACGTGTTTCTGGCACATCTGACAGGTGGTTCCGGCATGCCCGAAAGGTGATTCCGGTCTGTCCGGTAGGTGGTTCCAGCCGGCACGGCATGTGGTTCTGGTACGTCTCAGAGGTGGTTGCGCATGCCCAACAGGTGATTCCGGACTGTCCGCCACATGGTTCTGGCACGTCTGAGAGGTGGTTCCAGCATGCCCGGCAGGTCATCCCAGAGAGTCCTCCAAGTGGTTCTGGCATAACACGCAGGTGATTTTGGCGTGTCTGGCAGGTTGTTCCGTTGTGCTTGGCAGGTGGTTCAGGCTTGGCCGGCAGGTGGTTCCAGACTGTCCAGGACGTGTTTCCAGCTTCTCCGGCAGGTGGTTCTGGTACGTCTGAGAGGTGGTTCCGCCATGGCTGGCAGGTGATTCCGGACCGTCCCCCAGGTGGTTCTGGCATAGCCAGCAGTTGATATTGGCCTGTCCGGCAGGTGGTTCCAGCGAGTCGAACAGGTGGCTCCGGCGTGCTCGGCAGGTGGTTCCGGTCTGTCCGGTAGGTGATTCCGGCGTGTCCGGCACGTGCTTCCGGCACGTCTGAGAGTTGGTTCCGGCATGCGCGACAGGTGATTTCGGAGTGTCCGCCAGGTGGTTCTGGCGTAGCCGGCAGGTGATTTTGGCGTGTACGGCAGGTGTTTCTGGCGAGTCGAGCAGGTGGCTCCGGCATGCTCGGCAGGTGCTTCCGGCGTCTCCGGCACGTGGTTCTGGTGTGTCTGAGAGCTGGTTCCGGCATGTCCGGCAGATGATTCCGGAGTGTCCGCCAAGTGGTTCTGGCATACCCGGCTGGTGATTTGGGCATGTCAGGTAGGTGGTTCCGGCGAGTCGAACAGGTGGCTCCGGCGTGCTCGGCAGGTGGTTCCGGTCTGTCCGGTAGGTGACTCCGGCGTGTCCGGCACGTGCTTCCGGCACGTCTGAGAGTTGGTTCCGGCATGCCCGGCAGGTGATTCCGGAGTGTTCGCCAAGTGTTTCCGGCGTAGCCGGCAGGTGATTTTGCATGTCCAGCGGTCGTTCCGGCGGGTCGAGCCGGTGGTTCCGGCGTGTCCGGCAGGTGGTTCCGGTCTGTCCGGCAGGTGGTTCTGTGGTGTCCGGCACGAGGTTCAGTCTGAGAGGCTGTGCCGGCATGCCCCTCACGTGATTCCGGCTTGTCCCCGAAGTGGTGCTGGTGTAGCGGGCAGGTGATTTTGGCGTGTCCGGCAGGTGGTTCAGGCGAGTTGAGCAGGTGGTTGCGACGTGCTCGGCAGGTGCTTCCGGCGTCTCCGGCACGTGTTTCTGGCACATCTGACTGGTGGTTCCGGCATGCCCAAAAGTTGATTCCGGTCTGTCCGGTAGGTGGTTCCGGCGTGCACGGCACGTGGTTCTGGTACGTCTCAGAGGTGGTTGCGTATGCCCAACAGGTGATTCCGGACTGTCCGCCACGTGCTTCTGGCACGTCTGAGAGGTGGTTCCAACATGCCCGGCAGGTCATTTCGGAGAGTCGTCCAAGTGGTTCTGGCGTAGCCCGCAGGTGATTTTGGCGTGTCCGGCAGGTGGTTCCGCCGTGCTCGGCAGGTGGTTCAGGCATGGCCGTCACGTGGTTCCAGTCTGTCCAGGACGTGTTTCCAGCTTCTCCGGCAGGTGGTTCTGGTACGTCTGAGAGGTGGTTCCGCCATGGCTGGCAGGTGATCCCGGACCGTCCCCCAGGTGGTTCTGGCATAGCCAGCAGTTGATATTGGCCTGTCCGGCAGGTGGTTCCAGCGAGTCGAACAGGTGGCTCCGGCGTTCTTGGCAGGTGGTTCCGGTCTGTCCGGTAGGTGTTTCCGGCGTGTCTGGCACGTGCTTCCAGCACGTCTGACAGGTGGTTCCGTCATGCGCGACAGGTGATTCCGGAGTGTCCGCCAGGTGGTTCTGGCGTACCCGGCAGGTGATTTTGGCGTGTCCGGCAGGTGTTTCTGGCGAGTCGAGCAGGTGGCTCCGGCATGCTCGGCAGGTGCTTCCGGCGTCTCCGGCACTTGGTTCTGGTGTGTCTGAGAGCTGGTTACGGCATGTCCGGCAGATGATTCCGGAGTGTCCACCAAGTGGTTCTGGCATACCCAGCAGGTGATTTTGGCGTGTCAGGGAGGTGGTACCGGTGAGTCGAGCAGGTGGTTCCGGCGTGCTCAGCAGGTGGTTCAGGCGGTTCTGGCAGGTGGTATCCGTCTGTTCGGGGTGTGGTTCCAGCATCTCATGAACACGTTTCTGGCACGTCTGAGATGTGGTTCCAGCCGGCCCGACAGGTGTTTCCGCAGTGTCCGCCAAGCGGTTCTGGCGTAGTTGGCAGGTGATTTTGGCATGACTGGCAGGTGGTTCCAGCAAGCCTGGCAGGTGATTCCAAAGTGTTCACCAACTGGTTGTGGCGTAGCCGGCAGGTGATTTTTGCGTGATCGGCAGGTGGTTCTGGCGAGTCGAGCAGGTGGTTCCGGCGTGCTCGGCTGGTGCTTCCGGGGTCATTGGCACGGGGTTCTGGCATGTCTGAGAGGTGGTTCCTGCATGCCCGGCAAGTGATTCCGGAGTGTTCGCCAAGTGGTTCTGGCATAGTCGGCAGGTGATTTTGGCATGTCCGGCAGGTGGTTCAGGCGAGTTGTGCAGGTGGTTCCAACGTGCTTGGCAGGTGCTTCCGGCGTCTCCGGCACGTGTTTCTGGCACATCTGACAGGTGGTTCCGGCATGCCCGAAAGGTGATTCCGGTCTGTCCGGTAGGTGGTTCCAGCCGGCACGGCATGTGGTTCTGGTACGTCTCAGAGGTGGTTGCGCATGCCCAACAGGTGATTCCGGACTGTCCGCCACGTGCTTCTGGCACGTCTGAGAGGTGGTTCCAACATGCCCGGCAGGTCATTTCGGAGAGTCGTCCAAGTGGTTCTGGCGTAGCCCGCAGGTGATTTTGGCGTGTCCGGCAGGTGGTTCCGCCGTGCTGGGCAGGTGGTTCAGGCATGGCCGTCACGTGGTTCCAGTCTGTCCAGGACGTGTTTCCAGCTTCTCCGGCAGGTGGTTCTGGTACGTCTGAGAGGTGGTTCCGCCATGGCTGGCAGGTGATTCCGGACCGTCCCCCAGGTGGTTCTGGCATAGCCAGCAGTTGATATTGGCCTGTCCGGCAGGTGGTTCCAGCGAGTCGAACAGGTGGCTCCGGCGTGCTCGGCAGGTGGTTCCGGTCTGTCCGGTAGGTGATTCCGGCGTGTCCGGCACGTGCTTCCGGCACGTCTGAGAGGTGGTTCCGGCATGCGCGACAGGTGATTTCGGAGTGTCCGCCAGGTGGTTCTGGCGTACCCGGCAGGTGATTTTGGCGTGTCCGGCAGGTGTTTCTGGCGAGTCGAGCAGGTGGCTCCGGCATGCTCGGCAGGTGCTTCCGGCGTCTCCGGCACGTGGTTCTGGTGTGTCTGAGAGCTGGTTCCGGCATGTCCGGCAGATGATTCCGGAGTGTCCGCCAAGTGGTTCTGGCATACCCGGCTGGTGATTTGGGCATGTCAGGTAGGTGGTTCCGGCGAGTCGAGCAAGTGGCTCCGGCGTGCTCGGCAGGTTGTTCAGACGGGTCTGGCAGGTGTTTTCCGTCTGTTCGGGGTGTGGTTCCAGCATCTCATGCACATGCTTCTGGCACGTCTGAGATGTGGTTCCGGCCGGCCCGACAGGTGTTTCCACAGTGTCCGCCAAGTGGTACAGGCGTAGTTGGCAGGTGATTTTGGCATGACCGGCAGGTGGTTCCAGCAAGCCCGGCAGGTGATTCTGAAGTGTTCCCCAACTGGTTGTGGCGTAGCCGGCAGGTGATTTTTGCGTGTCCGGCAGGTGGTTCTTGCGAGTCGAGCAGGTGGTTCCGGCGTGCTCGGCAGGTGCTTCCGGGGTCATTGGCACGTGGTTCTGGCATATCTGAGAGGTGGTTCCGGCATGCCCGGCAGGTGATTCCGGAGTGTTCGCCAAGTGTTTCCGGCATAGCCGGCAGGTGATTTTGCATGTCCAGCGGTCGTTCCGGCGGGTCGAGCCGGTGGTTCCGGCGTGTCCGGCAGGTGGTTCCGGTCTGTCCGGCAGGTGGTTCCAGCCGGCACGGCATGTGGTTCTGGTACGTCTCAGAGGTGGTTGCGCATGCCCAACAGGTGATTCCGGACTGTCCGCCACATGGTTCTGGCACGTCTGAGAGGTGGTTCCAGCATGCCCGGCAGGTCATCCCAGAGAGTCCTCCAAGTGTTTCTGGCATAACACGCAGGTGATTTTGGCGTGTCTGGCAGGTTGTTCCGTTGTGCTTGGCAGGTGGTTCAGGCTTGGCCGGCAGGTGGTTCCAGACTGTCCAGGACGTGTTTCCAGCTTCTCCGGCAGGTGGTTCTGGTACGTCTGAGAGGTGGTTCCGCCATGGCTGGCAGGTGATTCCGGACCGTCCCCCAGGTGGTTCTGGCATAGCCAGCAGTTGATATTGGCCTGTCCGGCAGGTGGTTCCAGTGAGTCGAACAGGTGGCTCCGGCGTGCTCGGCAGGTGGTTCCGGTCTGTCCGGTAGGTGATTCCGGCGTGTCCGGCACGTGCTTCCGGCACGTCTGAGAGTTGGTTCCGGCATGCGCGACAGGTGATTTCGGAGTGTCCGCCAGGTGGTTCTGGCGTAGCCGGCAGGTGATTTTGGCGTGTACGGCAGGTGTTTCTGGCGAGTCGAGCAGGTGGCTCCGGCATGCTCGGCAGGTGCTTCCGGCGTCTCCGGCACGTGGTTCTGGTGTGTCTGAGAGCTGGTTCCGGCATGTCCGGCAGATGATTCCGGAGTGTCCGCCAAGTGGTTCTGGCATACCCGGCTGGTGATTTGGGCATGTCAGGTAGGTGGTTCCGGCGAGTCGAACAGGTGGCTCCGGCGTGCTCGGCAGGTGGTTCCGGTCTGTCCGGTAGGTGACTCCGGCGTGTCCGGCACGTGCTTCCGGCACGTCTGAGAGTTGGTTCCGGCATGCCCGGCAGGTGATTCCGGAGTGTTCGCCAAGTGTTTCCGGCGTAGCCGGCAGGTGATTTTGCATGTCCAGCGGTCGTTCCGGCGGGTCGAGCCGGTGGTTCCGGCGTGTCCGGCAGGTGGTTCCGGTCTGTCCGGCAGGTGGTTCTGTGGTGTCCGGCACGAGGTTCAGTCTGAGAGGCTGTGCCGGCATGCCCCTCACGTGATTCCGGCTTGTCCCCGAAGTGGTGCTGGTGTAGCGGGCAGGTGATTTTGGCGTGTCCGGCAGGTGGTTCAGGCGAGTTGAGCAGGTGGTTGCGACGTGCTCGGCAGGTGCTTCCGGCGTCTCCGGCACGTGTTTCTGGCACATCTGACTGGTGGTTCCGGCATGCCCAAAAGTTGATTCCGGTCTGTCCGGTAGGTGGTTCCGGCGTGCACGGCACGTGGTTCTGGTACGTCTCAGAGGTGGTTGCGTATGCCCAACAGGTGATTCCGGACTGTCCGCCACGTGCTTCTGGCACGTCTGAGAGGTGGTTCCAACATGCCCGGCAGGTCATTTCGGAGAGTCGTCCAAGTGGTTCTGGCGTAGCCCGCCGGTGATTTTGGCGTGTCCGGCAGGTGGTTCCGCCGTGCTCGGCAGGTGGTTCAGGCATGGCCGTCCCGTGGTTCCAGTCTGTCCAGGACGTGTTTCCAGCTTCTCCGGCAGGTGGTTCTGGTACGTCTGAGAGGTGGTTCCGCCATGGCTGGCAGGTGATCCCGGACTGTCCCCCAGGTGGTTCTGGCATAGCCAGCAGTTGATATTGGCCTGTCCGGCAGGTGGTTCCAGCGAGTCGAACAGGTGGCTCCGGCGTTCTTGGCAGGTGGTTCCGGTCTGTCCGGTAGGTGTTTCCGGCGTGTCTGGCACGTGCTTCCGGCACGTCTGAGAGGTGGTTCCGTCATGAGCGACAGGTGATTCCGGAGTGTCCGCCAGGTGGTTCTGGCGTACCCGGCAGGTGATTTTGGCGTGTCTGGCAGGTGTTTTTGGTGAGTCGAGCAGGTGGCTCCGGCATGCTCGGCAGGTGCTTCCGGCGTCTCCGGCACTTGGTTCTGGTGTGTCTGAGAGCTGGTTCCGGCATGTCCGGCAGATGATTCCGGAGTGTCCGCCAAGTGGATCTGGCATACCCAGCAGGTGATTTTGGCGTGTCAGGGAGGTGGTACCGGTGAGTCGAGCAGGTGGTTCCGGCGTGCTCAGCAGGTGGTTCAGTCGGTTCTGGCAGGTGGTATCCGTCTGTTCGGGGTGTGGTTCCAGCATCTCATGAACACGTTTCTGGCACGTCTGAGATGTGGTTCCAGCCGGCCCGACAGGTGTTTCCGCAGTGTCCGCCAAGCGGTTCTGGCGTAGTTGGCAGGTGATTTTGGCATGACTGGCAGGTGGTTCCAGCAAGCCTGGCAGGTGATTCCAAAGTGTTCACCAACTGGTTGTGGCGTAGCCGGCAGGTGATTTTTGCGTGATCGGCAGGTGGTTCTGGCGAGTCGAGCAGGTGGTTCCGGCGTGCTCGGCTGGTGCTTCCGGGGTCATTGGCACGGGGTTCTGGCATGTCTGAGAGGTGGTTCCTGCATGCCCGGCAAGTGATTCCGGAGTGTTCGCCAAGTGGTTCTGGCATAGTCAGCAGGTGATTTTGGCATGTCCGGCAGGTGGTTCAGGCGAGTTGAGCAGGTGGTTCCAACGTGCTTGGCAGGTGCTTCCGGCGTCTCCGGCACATGTTTCTGGCACATCTGACAGGTGGTTCCGGCATGCCCGAAAGGTGATTCCGGTCTGTCCGGTAGGTGGTTCCAGCCGGCACGGCATGTGGTTCTGGTACGTCTCAGAGGTGGTTGCGCATGCCCAACAGGTGATTCCGGACTGTCCGCCACATGGTTCTGGCACGTCTGAGAGGTGGTTCCGGCATGCCCGGCAGGTCATCCCAGAGAGTCCTCCAAGTGGTTCTGGCATAACACGCAGGTGATTTTGGCGTGTCTGGCAGGTTGTTCCGTTGTGCTTGGCAGGTGGTTCAGGCTTGGCCGGCAGGTGGTTCCAGACTGTCCAGGACGTGTTTCCAGCTTCTCCGGCAGGTGGTTCTGGTACGTCTGAGAGGTGGTTCCGCCATGGCTGGCAGGTGATTCCGGACCGTCCCCCAGGTGGTTCTGGCATAGCCAGCAGTTGATATTGGCCTGTCCGGCAGGTGGTTCCAGCGAGTCGAACAGGTGGCTCTGGCGTGCTCGGCAGGTGGTTCCGGTCTGTCCGGTAGGTGATTCCGGCGTGTCCGGCACGTGCTTCCGGCACGTCTGAGAGGTGGTTCCGGCATGCGCGACAGGTGATTTCAGAGTGTCCGCCAGGTGGTTCTGGCGTACCCGGCAGGTGATTTTGGCGTGTCCGGCAGGTGTTTCTGGCGAGTCGAGCAGGTGGCTCCGGCATGCTCGGCAGGTGCTTCCGGCGTCTCCGGCACGTGGTTCTGGTGTGTCTGAGAGCTGGTTCCGGCATGTCCGGCAGATGATTCTGGAGTGTCCGCCAAGTGGTTCTGGCATACCCGGCTGGTGATTTGGGCATGTCAGGTAGGTGGTTCCGGCGAGTCGAGCAGGTGGCTCCGGCGTGCTCGGCAGGTTGTTCAGACGGGTCTGGCAGGTGTTTTCCGTCTGTTCGGGGTGTGGTTCCAGCATCTCATGCACATGGTTCTGGCACGTCTGAGATGTGGTTCCGGCCGGCCCGACAGGTGTTTCCACAGTGTCCGCCAAGTGGTACTGGCGTAGTTGGCAGGTGATTTTGGCATGACCGGCAGGTGGTTCCAGCAAGCCCGGCAGGTGATTCCGAAGTGTTCCCCAACTGGTTGTGGCGTAGCCGGCAGGTGATTTTGGCGTGTCCGGCAGGTGGTTCTGGCGAGTCGAGCAGGTGGTTCCGGCGTGCTCGGCAGGTGCTTCCGGGGTCATTGGCACGTGGTTCTGGCATATCTGAGAGGTGGTTCCGGCATGCCCGGCAGGTGATTCCGGAGTGTTCGCCAAGTGTTTCCGGCGTAGCCGGCAGGTGATTTTGCATGTCCAGCAGTCGTTCCGGCGGGTCGAGCCGGTGGTTCCGGCGTGTCCGGCAGGTGGTTCCGGTCTGTCCGGCAGGTGGTTCTGTGGTGTCCGGCACGAGGTTCAGTCTGAGAGGCTGTGCCGGCATGCCCCTCACGTGATTCCGGCTTGTCCCCGAAGTGGTGCTGGTGTAGCGGGCAGGTGAATTTGGCGTGTCCGGCAGGTGCTTCAGGCGAGTTGAGCAGGTGGTTGCGACGTGCTCGGCAGGTGCTTCCGGCGTCTCCGGCACGTGTTTCTGGCACATCTGACTGGTGGTTCCGGCATGCCCAAAAGTTGATTCCGGTCTGTCCGGTAGGTGGTTCCGGCGTGCACGGCACGTGGTTCTGGTACGTGTCAGAGGTGGTTGCGTATGCCCAACAGGTGATTCCGGACTGTCCGCCACGTGCTTCTGGCACGTCTGAGAGGTGGTTCCAACATGCCCGGCAGGTCATTTCGGAGAGTCGTCCAAGTGGTTCTGGCGTAGCCCGCAGGTGATTTTGGCGTGTCCGGCAGGTGGTTCCGCCGTGCTCGGCAGGTGGTTCAGGCATGGCCGTCACGTGGTTCCAGTCGGTCCAGGACGTGTTTCCAGCTTCTCCGGCAGGTGGTTCTGGTACGTCTGAGAGGTGGTTCCGCCATGGCTGGCAGGTGATTCCGGACCGTCCCCCAGGTGGTTCTGGCATAGCCAGCAGTTGATATTGGCCTGTCCGGCAGGTGGTTCCAGCGAGTCGAACAGGTGGCTCCGGCGTGCTCGGCAGGTGGTTCCGGCCTGTCCGGTAGGTGACTCCGGCGTGTCCGGCACGTGCTTCCGGCACGTCTGAGAGGTGGTTCCGGCATGCGCGACAGGTGATTTCGGAGTGTCCGCCAGGTGGTTCTGGCGTACCCGGCAGGTGATTTTGGCGTGTCCGGCAGGCGTTTCTGGCGAGTCGAGCAGGTGGCTCCGGCATGCTCGGCAGGTGCTTCCGGCGTCTCCGGCACGTGGTTCTGGTGTGTCTGAGAGCTGGTTCTGGCATGTCCGGCAGATGATTCCGGAGTGTCCGCCAAGTGGTTCTGGCATACCCGGCTGGTGATTTGGGCATGTCAGGTAGGTGGTTCCGGCGAGTCGAGCAGGTGGCTCCGGCGTGCTCGGCAGGTTGTTCAGACGGGTCTGGCAGGTGTTTTCCGTCTGTTCGGGGTGTGGTTCCAGCATCTCATGCACATGGTTCTGGCACGTCTGAGATGTGGTTCCGGCCGGCCCGACAGGTGTTTCCACAGTGTCCGCCAAGTGGTACTGGCGTAGTTGGCAGGTGATTTTGGCATGACCGGCAGGTGGTTCCAGCAAGCCCGGCAGGTGATTCCGAAGTGTTCCCCAACTGGTTGTGGCGTAGCCGGCAGGTGATTTTTGCGTGTCCGGCAGGTGTTTCTGGCGAGTCGAGCAGGTGGCTCCGGCATGATCGGCAGGTGCTTCCGGCATCTCCGGCACTTGGTTCTGGTGTGGCTGAGAGCTGGTTCCGGCATGTCCGGCAGATGATTCCGGAGTGTCCGCCAAGTGGTTCTGGCATACCCAGCAGGTGATTTTGGTGTGTCAGGGAGGTGGTACCGGTGAGTCGAGCAGGTGGCTCCGGCGTGCTCGGCAGGTTGTTCAGACGGGTCTGGCAGGTGTTTTCCGTCTGTTCGGGGTGTGGTTCCAGCATCTCATGCACATGGTTCTGGCACGTCTGAGATGTGGTTCCGGCCGGCCCGACAGGTGTTTCCACAGTGTCCGCCAAGTGGTACTGGCGTAGTTGGCAGGTGATTTTGGCATGACCGGCAGGTGGTTCCAGCAAGCCCGGCAGGTGATTCCGAAGTGTTCCCCAACTGGTTGTGGCGTAGCCGGCAGGTGATTTTTGCGTGATCGGCAGGTGGTTCTGGCGAGTCGAGCAGGTGGTTCCGGCGTGCTCGGCTGGTGCTTCCGGGGTCATTGGCACGGGGTTCTGGCATGTCTGAGAGGTGGTTCCTGCATGCCCGGCAAGTGATTCCGGAGTGTTCGCCAAGTGGTTCTGGCATAGTCGGCAGGTGATTTTGGCATGTCCGGCAGGTGGTTCAGGCGAGTTGTGCAGGTGGTTCCAACGTGCTTGGCAGGTGCTTCCGGCGTCTCCGGCACGTGTTTCTGGCACATCTGACAGGTGGTTCCGGCATGCCCGAAAGGTGATTCCGGTCTGTCCGGTAGGTGGTTCCAGCCGGCACGGCATGTGGTTCTGGTACGTCTCAGATGTGGTTGCGCATGCCCAACAGGTGATTCCGGACTGTCCGCCACATGGTTCTGGCACGTCTGAGAGGTGGTTCCAGCATGCCCGGCAGGTCATCCCAGAGAGTCCTCCAAGTGGTTCTGGCATAACACGCAGGTGATTTTGGCGTGTCTGGCAGGTTGTTCCGTTGTGCTTGGCAGGTGGTTCAGGCTTGGCCGGCAGGTGGTTCCAGACTGTCCAGGACGTGTTTCCAGCTTCTCCGGCAGGTGGTTCTGGTACGTCTGAGAGGTGGTTCCGCCATGGCTGGCAGGTGATTCCGGACCGTCCCCCAGGTGGTTCTGGCATAGCCAGCAGTTGATATTGGCCTGTCCGGCAGGTGGTTCCAGCGAGTCGAACAGGTGGCTCCGGCGTGCTCGGCAGGTGGTTCCGGTCTGTCCGGTAGGTGATTCCGGCGTGTCCGGCACGTGCTTCCGGCACGTCTGAGAGTTGGTTCCGGCATGCGCGACAGGTGATTTCGGAGTGTCCGCCAGGTGGTTCTGGCGTAGCCGGCAGGTGATTTTGGCGTGTACGGCAGGTGTTTCTGGCGAGTCGAGCAGGTGGCTCCGGCATGCTCGGCAGGTGCTTCCGGCGTCTCCGGCACGTGGTTCTGGTGTGTCTGAGAGCTGGTTCCGGCATGTCCGGCAGATGATTCCGGAGTGTCCGCCAAGTGGTTCTGGCATACCCGGCTGGTGATTTGGGCATGTCAGGTAGGTGGTTCCGGCGAGTCGAACAGGTGGCTCCGGCGTGCTCGGCAGGTGGTTCCGGTCTGTCCGGTAGGTGACTCCGGCGTGTCCGGCACGTGCTTCCGGCACGTCTGAGAGTTGGTTCCGGCATGCCCGGCAGGTGATTCCGGAGTGTTCGCCAAGTGTTTCCGGCGTAGCCGGCAGGTGATTTTGCTTGTCCAGCGGTCGTTCCGGCGGGTCGAGCCGGTGGTTCCGGCGTGTCCGGCAGGTGGTTCTGGTCTGTCCGGCAGGTGGTTCTGTGGTGTCCGGCACGAGGTTCAGTCTGAGAGGCTGTGCCGGCATGCCCCTCACGTGATTCCGGCTTGTCCCCGAAGTGGTGCTGGTGTAGCGGGCAGGTGATTTTGGCGTGTCCGGCAGGTGGTTCAGGCGAGTTGAGCAGGTGGTTGCGACGTGCTCGGCAGGTGCTTCCGGCGTCTCCGGCACGTGTTTCTGGCACATCTGACTGGTGGTTCCGGCATGCCCAAAAGTTGATTCCGGTCTGTCCGGTAGGTGGTTCCGGCGTGCACGGCACGTGGTTCTGGTACGTCTCAGAGGTGGTTGCGTATGCCCAACAGGTGATTCCGGACTGTCCGCCACGTGCTTCTGGCACGTCTGAGAGGTGGTTCCAACATGCCCGGCAGGTCATTTCGGAGAGTCGTCCAAGTGGTTCTGGCGTAGCCTGCAGTTGATTTTGGCGTGTCCGGCAGGTGGTTCCGCCGTGCTCGGCAGGTGGTTCAGGCATGGCCGTCACGTGGTTCCAGTCTGTCCAGGACGTGTTTCCAGCTTCTCCGGCAGGTGGTTGTGGTACGTCTGAGAGGTGGTTCCGCCATGGCTGGCAGGTGATTCCGGACCGTCCCCCAGGTGGTTCTGGCATAGCCAGCAGTTGATATTGGCCTGTCCGGCAGGTGGTTCCAGCGAGTCGAACAGGTGGCTCTGGCGTGCTCGGCAGGTGGTTCCGGTCTGTCCGGTATGTGATTCCGGCGTGTCTGGCACGTGCTTCCGGCACATCTGAGATGTGGTTCCGGCATGCGCGACAGGTGATTTCGGAGTGTGCGCCAGGTGGTTCTGGCGTACCCGGCAGGTGATTTTGGCGTGTCCGGCAGGTGTTTCTGGCGAGTCGGGCAGGTGGCTCCGGCATGCTCGGCAGGTGCTTCCAGCGTCTCCGGCACGTGGTTCTGGTGTGTCTGAGAGCTGGTTCGGGCATGTCCGGCAGATGATTCCGGAGTGTCCGCCAAGTGGTTCTGGCATACCCAGCAGGTGATTTTGGTGTGTCAGGGAGGTGGTACCGGTGAGTCGAGCAGGTGGTTCCGGCGTGCTCAGCAGGTGGTTCAGGCGGTTCTGGCAGGTGGTATCCGTCTGTTCGGGGTGTGGTTCCAGCATCTCATGAACGCGTTTCTGGCACGTCTGAGATGTGGTTCCAGCCGGCCCGACAGGTGTTTCCGCAGTGTCCGCCAAGCGGTTCTGGCGTAGTTGGCAGGTGATTTTGGCATGACTGGCAGGTGGTTCCAGCAAGCCTGGCAGGTGATTCCAAAGTGTTCACCAACTGGTTGTGGCGTAGCCGGCAGGTGATTTTTGCGTGATCGGCAGGTGGTTCTGGCGAGTCGAGCAGGTGGTTCCGGCGTGCTCGGCTGGTGCTTCCGGGGTCATTGGCACGGGGTTCTGGCATGTCTGAGAGGTGGTTCCTGCATGCCCGGCAAGTGATTCCAGAGTGTTAGCCAAGTGGTTCTGGCATAGTCGGCAGGTGATTTTGGCATGTTCGGCAGGTGGTTCAGGCGAGTTGAGCAGGTGGTTCCAACGTGCTTGGCAGGTGCTTCCGGCGTCTCCGGCACGTGTTTCTGGCACATCTGACAGGTGGTTCCGGCATGCCCGAAAGGTGATTCCGGTCTGTCCGGTAGGTGGTTCCAGCCGGCACGGCATGTGGTTCTGGTACGTCTCAGAGGTGGTTGCGCATGCCCAACAGGTGATTCCGGACTGTCCGCCACATGGTTCTGGCACGTCTGAGAGGTGGTTCCGGCATGCCCGGCAGGTCATCCCAGAGAGTCCTCCAAGTGGTTCTGGCATAACACGCAGGTGATTTTGGCGTGTCTGGCAGGTTGTTCCGTTGTGCTTGGCAGGTGGTTCAGGCTTGGCCGGCAGGTGGTTCCAGACTGTCCAGGACGTGTTTCCAGCTTCTCCGGCAGGTGGTTCTGGTACGTCTGAGAGGTGGTTCCGCCATGGCTGGCAGGTGATTCCGGACCGTCCCCCAGGTGGTTCTGGCATAGCCAGCAGTTGATATTGGCCTGTCCGGCAGGTGGTTCCAGCGAGTCGAACAGGTGGCTCTGGCGTGCTCGGCAGGTGGTTCCGGTCTGTCCGGTAGGTGATTCCGGCGTGTCCGGCACGTGCTTCCGGCACGTCTGAGAGGTGGTTCCGGCATGCGCGACAGGTGATTTCGGAGTGTCCGCCAGGTGGTTCTGGCGTAGCCGGCAGGTGATTTTGGCGTGTCCGGCAGGTGTTTCTGGCGAGTCGAGCAGGTGGCTCCGGCATGCTCGGCAGGTGCTTCCGGCGTCTCCGGCACGTGGTTCTGGTGTGTCTGAGAGCTGGTTCCGGCATGTCCGGCAGAGGATTCCGGAGTGTCCGCCAAGTGGTTCTGGCATACCCGGCTGGTGATTTGGGCACGTCAGGTAGGTGGTTCCGGCGAGTCGAGCAGGTGGCTCCGGCGTGCTCGGCAGGTTGTTCAGACGGGTCTGGCAGGTGTTTTCCGTCTGTTCGGGGTGTGGTTCCAGCATCTCATGCACATGGTTCTGGCACGTCTGAGAAGTGGTTCCGGCCGGCCCGACAGGTGTTTCCACAGTGTCCGCCAAGTGGTACTGGCGTAGTTGGCAGGTGATTTTGGCATGACCGGCAGGTGGTTCCAGCAAGCCCGGCAGGTGATTCCGAAGTGTTCCCCAACTGGTTGTGGCGTAGCCGGCAGGTGATTTTTGCGTGTCCGGCAGGTGGTTCTGGCGAGTCGAGCAGGTGGTTCCGGCGTGCTCGGCAGGTGCTTCCGGGGTCATTGGCACGTGGTTCTGGCATATCTGAGAGGTGGTTCCGGCATGCCCGGCAGGTGATTCCGGAGTGTTCGCCAAATGTTTCCGGCGTAGCCGGCAGGTGATTTTGCATGTCCAGCGGTCGTTCCGGCGGGTCGAGCCGGTGGTTCCGGCGTGTCCGGCAGGTGGTTCCGGTCTGTCCGGCAGGTGGTTCTGTGGTGTCCGGCACGAGGTTCAGTCTGAGAGGCTGTGCTGGCATGCCCCTCACGTGATTCCGGCTTGTCCCCGAAGTGGTGCTGGTGTAGCGGGCAGGTGATTTTGGCGTGTCCGGCAGGTGGTTCAGGCGAGTTGAGCAGGTGGTTGCGACGTGCTCGGCAGGTGCTTCCGGCGTCTCCGGCACGTGTTTCTGGCACATCTGACTGGTGGTTCCGGCATGCCCAAAAGTTGATTCCGGTCTGTCCGGTAGGTGGTTCCGGCGTGCACGGCACGTGGTTCTGGTACGTCTCAGAGGTGGTTGCGTATGATCAACAGGTGATTCCGGACTGTCCGCCACGTGCTTCTGGCACGTCTGAGAGGTGGTTCCAACATGCCCGGCAGGTCATTTCGCAGAGTCGTCCAAGTGGTTCTGGCGTAGCCTGCAGTTGATTTTGGCGTGTCCGGCAGGTGGTTCCGCCGTGCTCGGCAGGTGGTTCAGGCATGGCCGTCACGTGGTTCCAGTCTGTCCAGGACGTGTTTCCAGCTTCTCCGGCAGGTGGTTGTGGTACGTCTGAGAGGTGGTTCCGCCATGGCTGGCAGGTGATTCCGGACCGTCCCCCAGGTGGTTCTGGCATAGCCAGCAGTTGATATTGGCCTGTCCGGCAGGTGGTTCCAGCGAGTCGAACAGGTGGCTCTGGCGTGCTCGGCAGGTGGTTCCGGTCTGTCCGGTGTGTGATTCCGGCGTGTCTGGCACGTGCTTCCGGCACATCTGAGATGTGGTTCCGGCATGCGCGACAGGTGATTTCGGAGTGTGCGCCAGGTGGTTCTGGCGTACCCGGCAGGTGATTTTGGCGTGTCCGGCAGGTGTTTCTGGCGAGTCGGGCAGGTGGCTCCGGCATGCTCGGCAGGTGCTTCCAGCGTCTCCGGCACGTGGTTCTGGTGTGTCTGAGAGCTGGTTCGGGCATGTCCGGCAGATGATTCCGGAGTGTCCGCCAAGTGGTTCTGGCATACCCAGCAGGTGATTTTGGTGTGTCAGGGAGGTGGTACCGGTGAGTCGAGCAGGTGGTTCCGGCGTGCTCAGCAGGTGGTTCAGGCGGTTCTGGCAGGTGGTATCCGTCTGTTCGGGGTGTGGTTCCAGCATCTCATGAACGCGTTTCTGGCACGTCTGAGATGTGGTTCCAGCCGGCCCGACAGGTGTTTCCGCAGTGTCCGCCAAGCGGTTCTGGCGTAGTTGGCAGGTGATTTTGGCATGACTTGCAGGTGGTTCCAGCAAGCCTGGCAGGTGATTCCAAAGTGTTCACCAACTGGTTGTGGCGTAGCCGGCAGGTGATTTTTGCGTGATCGGCAGGTGGTTCTGGCGAGTCGAGCAGGTGGTTCCGGCGTGCTCGGCTGGTGCTTCTGGGGTCATTGGCACGGGGTTCTGGCATGTCTGAGAGGTGGTTCCTGCATGCCCGGCAAGTGATTCCAGAGTGTTCGCCAAGTGGTTCTGGCATAGTCGGCAGGTGATTTTGGCATGTTTGGCAGGTGGTTCAGGGGAGTTGAGCAGGTGGTTCCAACGTGCTTGGCAGGTGCTTCCGGCGTCTCCGGCACGTGTTTCTGGCACATCTGACAGGTGGTTCCGGCATGCCCGAAAGGTGATTCCGGTCTGTCCGGTAGGTGGTTCCAGCCGGCACGGCATGTGGTTCTGGTACGTCTCAGAGGTGGTTGCGCATGCCCAACAGGTGATTCCGGACTGTCCGCCACATGGTTCTGGCACGTCTGAGAGGTGGTTCCGGCATGCCCGGCAGGTCATCCCAGAGAGTCCTCCAAGTGTTTCTGGCATAACACGCAGGTGATTTTGGCGTGTCTGGCAGGTTGTTCCGTTGTGCTTGGCAGGTGGTTCAGGCTTGGCCGGCAGGTGGTTCCAGACTGTCCAGGACGTGTTTCCAGCTTCTCCGGCAGGTGGTTCTGGTACGTCTGAGAGGTGGTTCCGCCATGGCTGGCAGGTGATTCCGGACCGTCCCCCAGGTGGTTCTGGCATAGCCAGCAGTTGATATTGGCCTGTCCGGCAGGTGGTTCCAGCGAGTCGAACAGGTGGCTCCTGCGTGCTCGGCAGGTGGTTCCGGTCTGTCCGGGAGGTGATTCCGGCGTGTCCGGCACGTGCTTCCGGCACGTCTGAGAGGTGGTTCTGGCATGCGCGACAGGTGATTTCGGAGTGTCCGCCAGGTGATTCTGGCGTACCCGGCAGGTGATTTTGGCGTGTCCGGAAGGTGTTTCTGGCGAGTCGAGCAGGTGGCTCCGGCATGCTCGGCAGGTGCTTCCGGCGTCTCTGGCACTTGGTTCTGGTGTGTCTGAGAGCTGGTTCCGGCATGTCCGGCAGATGATTCCGGAGTGTCCGCCAAGTGGTTCTGGCATACCCGGCTGGTGATTTGGGCATGTCAGGTAGGTGGTTCCAGCGAGTCGAGCAGGTGGCTCCGGCGTGCTCGGCAGGTTGTTCAGACGGGTCTGGCAGGTGTTTTCCGTCTGTTCGGGGTGTGGTTCCAGCATCTCATGCACATGGTTCTGGCACGTCTGAGATGTGGTTCCGGCCGGCCCGACAGGTGTTTCCACAGTGTCCGCCAAGTGGTACTGGCGTAGTTGGCAGGTGATTTTGGCATGACCGGCAGGTGGTTCCAGCAAGCCCGGCAGGTGATTCCGAAGGGGTCCCCAACTGGTTGTGGCGTAGCCGGCAGGTGATTTTTGCGTGTCCGGCAGGTGGTTCTGGCGAGTCGAGCAGGTGGTTCCGGCGTGCTCGGCAGGTGCTTCCGGGGTCATTGGCACGTGGTTCTGGCATATCTGAGAGGTGGTTCCGGCATGCCCGGCAGGTGATTCCGGAGTGTTCGCCAAGTGTTTCCGGCGTAGCCGGCAGGTGATTTTGCATGTCCAGCGGTCGTTCCGGCGGGTCGAGCCGGTGGTTCCGGCGTGTCCGGCAGGTGGTTCCGGTCTGTCCGGCAGGTGGTTCTGTGGTGTCCGGCACGAGGTTCAGTCTGAGAGGCTGTGCCGGCATGCCCCTCACGTGATTCCGGCTTGTCCCCGAAGTGGTGCTGGTGTAGCGGGCAGGTGATTTTGGCGTGTCCGGCAGGTGGTTCAGGCGAGTTGAGCAGGTGGTTGCGACGTGCTCGGCAGGTGCTTCCGGCGTCTCCGGCACGTGTTTCTGGCACATCTGACTGGTGGTTCTGGCATGCCCAAAAGTTGATTCCGGTCTGTCCGGTAGGTGGTTCCGGCGTGCACGGCACGTGGTTCTGGTACGTGTCAGAGGTGGTTGCGTATGCCCAACAGGTGATTCCGGACTGTCCGCCACGTGCTTCTGGCACGTCTGAGAGGTGGTTCCAACATGCCCGGCAGGTCATTTCGGAGGGTCGTCCAAGTGGTTCTGGCGTAGCCCGCAGGTGATTTTGGCGTGTCCGGCAGGTGGTTCCGCCGTGCTCGGCAGGTGGTTCAGGCATGGCCGTCACGTGGTTCCAGTCTGTCCAGGAAGTGTTTACAGCTTCTCCGGCAGGTGGTTCTGGTACGTCTGAGAGGTGGTTCCGCCATGGCTGGCAGGTGATTCCGGACCGTCCCCAAGGTGGTTCTGGCATAGCCAGCAGTTGATATTGGCCTGTCCGGCAGGTGGTTCCAGCGAGTCGAACAGGTGGCTCCGGCGTGCTCGGCAGGTGGTTCCGGTCTGTCCGGTAGGTGATTCCGGCGTGTCCGGCACGTGCTTCCGGCACGTCTGACAGGTGGTTCCGGCATGCGCGACAGGTGATTTCGGAGTGTCCGCCAGGTGGTTCTGGCGTAGCCGGCAGGTGATTTTGGCGTGTCCGGCAGGTGTTTCTGGCGAGTCGAGCAGGTGGCTCCGGCATGCTCGGCAGGTGCTTCCGGCGTCTCCGGCACGTGGCTCTGGTGTGTCTGAGAGCTGGTTCTGGCATGTCCGGCAGAGGATTCCGGAGTGTCCGCCAAGTGGTTCTGGCATACCCGGCTGGTGATTTGGGCATGTCAGGTAGGTGGTTCCAGCGAGTCGAGCAGGTGGCTCCGGCGTGCTCGGCAGGTTGTTCAGACGGGTCTGGCAGGTGTTTTCCGTCTGTTCGGGGTGTGGTTCCAGCATCTCATGCACATGGTTCTGGCACGTCTGAGATGTGGTTCCGGTCGGCCCGACAGGTGTTTCCACAGTGTCCGCCAAGTGGTACTGGCGTAGTTGGCAGGTGATTTTGGCATGACCGGCAGGTGGTTCCAGCAAGCCCGGCAGGTGATTCCGAAGTGTTCCCCAACTGGTAGTGGCGTAGCCGGCAGGTGATTTTTGCGTGATCGGCAGGTGGTTCTGGCGAGTCGAGCAGGTGGTTCTGGCGTGCTCGGCAGGTGCTTCCGGGGTCATTGGCACGTGGTTCTGGCATATCTGAGAGGTGGTTCCGGCATGCCCGGCAGGTTATTCCAGAGTCTTCGCCAAGTGTTTCCGGCGTAGCCGGCAGGTGATTTTGCATGTCCAGCGGTCGTGCCGGCGGGTCAAGCCGGTGGTTCCGGCGTGTCCGGCAGGTGGTTCCGGTCTGTCCGGCAGGTGGTTCTGTGGTGTCCGGCACGAGGTTCAGTCTGAGAGGCTGTGCCGGCATGCCCCTCACGTGATTCCGGCTTGTCCCCGAAGTGGTGCTGGTGTAGCGGGCAGGTGATTTTGGCGTGTCCGGCAGGTGGTTCAGGCGAGTTGAGCAGGTGGTTGCGACGTGCTCGGCAGGTGCTTCCGGCGTCTCCGGCACGTGTTTCTGGCACATCTGACTGGTGGTTCCGGCATGCCCAAAAGTTGATTCCGGTCTGTCCGGTAGGTGGTTCCGGCGTGCACGGCACCTGGTTCTGGTACGTCTCAGAGGTGGTTGCGTATGCCCAACAGGTGATTCCGGACTGTCCGCCACGTGCTTCTGGCACGTCTGAGAGGTGGTTCCAACATGCCCGGCAGGTCATTTCGGAGAGTCGTCCAAGTGGTTCTGGCGTAGCCCGCAGGTGATTTTGGCGTGTCCGGCAGGTGGTTCCGCCGTGCTCGGCAGGTGGTTCAGGCATGGCCGTCACGTGGTTCCAGTCTGTCCAGGACGTGTTTCCAGCTTCTCCGGCAGGTGGTTCTGGTACGTCTGAGAGGTGGTTCCGCCATGGCTGGCAGGTGATCCCGGACTGTCCCCCAGGTGGTTCTGGCATAGCCAGCAGTTGATATTGGCCTGTCCGGCAGGTGGTTCCAGCGAGTCGAACAGGTGGCTCCGGCGTTCTTGGCAGGTGGTTCCGGTCTGTCCGGTAGGTGTTTCCGGCGTGTCTGGCACGTGCTTACGGCACGTGTGAGAGGTGGTTCCGTCATGCGCGACAGGTGATTCCGGAGTGTCCGCCAGGTGTTTCTGGCGTACCCGGCAGGTGATTTTGGCGTGTCCGGCAGGTGTTTCTGGCGAGTCGAGCAGGTGGCTCCGGCATGCTCGGCAGGTGCTTCCGGCGTCTCCGGCACTTGGTTCTGGTGTGTCTGAGAGCTGGTTCCGGCATGTCCGGCAGATGATTCCGGAGTGTCCGCCAAGTGGTTCTGGCATACCCAGCAGGTGATTTTGGCGTGTCAGGGAGGTGGTACCGGTGAGTCGAGCAGGTGGTTCCAGCGTGCTCAGCAGGTGGTTCAGGCGGTTCTGGCAGGTGGTATCCGTCTGTTCGGGGTGTGGTTCCAGCATCTCATGAACACGTTTCTGGCACGTCTGAGATGTGGTTCCAGCCGGCCCGACAGGTGTTTCCGCAGTGTCCGCCAAGCGGTTCTGGCGTAGTTGGCAGGTGATTTTGGCATGACTGGCAGGTGGTTCCAGCAAGCCTGGCAGGTGATTCCAAAGTGTTCACCAACTGGTTGTGGCGTAGCCGGCAGGTGATTTTTGCGTGATCGGCAGGTGGTTCTGACGAGTCGAGCAGGTGGTTCCGGCGTGCTCGGCTGGTGCTTCCGGGGTCATTGGCACGGGGTTCTGGCATGTCTGAGAGGTGGTTCCTGCATGCCCGGCAAGTGATTCCGGAGTGTTCGCCAAGTGGTTCTGGCATAGTCGGCAGGTGATTTTGGCATGTCCGGCAGGTGGTTCAGGCGAGTTGAGCAGGTGGTTCCAACGTGCTTGGCAGGTGCTTCCGGCGTCTCCGGCACGTGTTTCTGGCACATCTGACAGGTGGGTCCGGCATGCCCGAAAGGTGATTCCGGTCTGTCCGGTATGTGGTTCCAGGTTGCACGGCATGTGGTTCTGGTACGTCTCAGAGGTGGTTGTGCATGCCCAACAGGTGATTCCGGACTGTCCGCCACATGGTTCTGGCACGTCTGAGAGGTGGTTCCGGCATGCCCGGCAGGTCATCCCAGAGAGTCCTCCAAGTGGTTCTGGCATAACACGCAGGTGATTTTGGCGTGTCTGGCAGGTTGTTCCGTTGTGCTTGGCAGGTGGTTCAGGCTTGGCCGGCAGGTGGTTCCAGACTGTCCAGGACGTGTTTCCAGCTTCTCCGGCAGGTGGTTCTGGTACGTCTGAGAGGTGGTTCCGCCATGGCTGGCAGGTGATTCCGGACCGTCCCCCAGGTGGTTCTGGCATAGCCAGCAGTTGATATTGGCCTGTCCGGCAGGTGGTTCCAGCGAGTCGAACAGGTGGCTCCGGCGTGCTCGGCAGGTGGTTCCGGTCTGTCCGGTAGGTGATTCCGGCGTGTCCGGCACGTGCTTCCGGCACGTCTGAGAGGTGGTTCCGGCATGCGCGACAGGTGATTTCGGAGTGTCCGCCAGGTGGTTCTGGCGTAGCCGGCAGGTGATTTTGGCGTGTCCGGCAGGTGTTTCTGGCGACTCGAGCAGGTGGCTCCAGCCTGCTCGGCAGGTGCTTCCGGCGTCTCCGGCACGTGGTTCTGGTGTGTCTGAGAGCTGGTTCCGGCATGTCCGGCAGAGGATTCCGGAGTGTCCGCCAAGTGGTTCTGGCATACCCGGCTGGTGATTTGGGCATGTCAGGTAGGTGGTTCCGGCGAGTCGAGCAGGTGGCTCCGGCGTGCTCGGCAGGTTGTTCAGACGGGTCTGGCAGGTGTTTTCCGTCTGTTCGGGGTGTGGTTCCAGCATCTCATGCACATGGTTCTGGCACGTCTGAGATGTGGTTCCGGCCGGCCCGACAGGTGTTTCCACAGTGTCCGCCAAGTGGTACTGGCGTAGTTGGCAGGTGATTTTGGCATGACCGGCAGGTGGTTCCAGCAAGCCCGGCAGGTGATTCCGAAGGGTTCCCCAACTGGTTGTGGCGTAGCCGGCAGGTGATTTTTGCGTGTCCGGCAGGTGGTTCTGGCGAGTCGAGCAGGTGGTTCCGGCGTGCTCGGCAGGTGCTTCCGGGGTCATTGGCACGTGGTTCTGGCATATCTGAGAGGTGGTTCCAGCATGCCCGGCAGGTGATTCCGGAGTGTTCGCCAAGTGTTTCCGGCGTAGCCGGCAGGTGATTTTGCATGTCCAGCGGTCGTTCCGGCGGGTCGAGCCGGTGGTTCCGGCGTGTCCGGCAGGTGGTTCCGGTCTGTCCGGCAGGTGGTTCTGTGGTGTCCGGCACGAGGTTCAGTCTGAGAGGCTGTGCCGGCATGCCCCTCACGTGATTCCGGCTTGTCCCCGAAGTGGTGCTGGTGTAGCGGGCAGGTGATTTTGGCGTGTCCGGCAGGTGGTTCAGGCGAGTTGAGCAGGTGGTTGCGACGTGCTCGGCAGGTGCTTCCGGCGTCTCCGGCACGTGTTTCTGGCACATCTGACTGGTGGTTCTGGCATGCCCAAAAGTTGATTCCGGTCTGTCCGGTAGGTGGTTCCGGCGTGCACGGCACGTGGTTCTGGTACGTCTCAGAGGTGGTTGCGTATGCCCAACAGGTGATTCCGGACTGTCCGCCACGTGCTTCTGGCACGTCTGAGAGGTGGTTCCAACATGCCCGGCAGGTCATTTCGGAGGGTCGTCCAAGTGGTTCTGGCGTAGCCCGCAGGTGATTTTGGCGTGTCCGGCAGGTGGTTCCGCCGTGCTCGGCAGGTGGTTCAGGCATGGCCGTCACGTGGTTCCAGTCTGTCCAGGAAGTGTTTCCAGCTTCTACGGCAGGTGGTTCTGGTACGTCTGAGAGATGGTTCCGCCATGGCTGGCAGGTGATCCCGGAATGTCCCCCAGGTGGTTCTGGCATAGCCAGCAGTTGATATTGGCCTGTCCGGCAGGTGGTTCCAGCGAGTCGAACAGGTGGCTCCGACGTTCTTGGCAGGTGGTTCCGGTCTGTCCGGTAGGTGTTTCCGGCGTGTCTGGCACGTGCTTCCGGCACGTCTGAGAGGTGGTTCCGTCATGCGCGACAGGTGATTCTGGAGTGTCCGCCAGGTGGTTCTGGCGTAGCCGGCAGGTGATTTTGGCGTGTCCGGCAGGTGTTTCTGGCGAGTCGAGCAGGTGGCTCCGGCCTGCTCGGCAGGTGCTTCCGGCGTCTCCGGCACTTGGTTCTGCTGTGTCTGAGAGCTGGTTCCGGCATGTCCGGCAGATGATTCCGGAGTGTCCGCCAAGTGGTTCTGGCATACCCAGCAGGTGATTTTGGCGTGTCAGGGAGGTGGTACCGGTGAGTCGAGCAGGTGGTTCCGGCGTGCTCAGCAGGTGGTTCAGGCGGTTCTGGCAGGTGGTATCCGTCTGTTCGGGGTGTGGTTCCAGCATCTCATGAACGCGTTTCTGGCACGTCTGAGATGTGGTTCCAGCCGGCCCGACAGGTGTTTCCGCAGTGTCCGCCAAGCGGTTCTGGCGTAGTTGGCAGGTGATTTTGGCATGACTGGCAGGTGGTTCCAGCAAGCCTGGCAGGTGATTCCAAAGTCTTCACCAACTGGTTGTCGCGTAGCCGGCAGGTGATTTTTGCGTGATCTGCAGGTGGTTCTGGCGAGTCGAGCAGGTGGTTCCGGCGTGCTCGGCTGGTGCTTCTGGGGTCATTGGCACGGGGTTCTGGCATGTCTGACAGGTGTTTCCTGCATGCCCGGCAAGTGATTCCGGAGTGTTCACCAAGTGGTTCTGGCATAGTCGGCAGGTGATTTTGGCATGTCTGGCAGGTGGTTCAGGGGAGTTGAGCAGGTGGTTCCAACGTGCTTGGCAGGTGCTTCCGGCGTCTCCGGCACGTGTTTCTGGCACATCTGACAGGTGGTTCCGGCATGCCCGAAAGGTGATTCCGGTCTGTCCGGTAGGTGGTTCCAGCCGGCACGGCATGTGGTTCTGGTACGTCTCAGAGGTGGTTGCGCATGCCCAACAGGTGATTCCGGACTGTCCGCCACATGGTTCTGGCATGTCTGAGAGGTGGTTCCGGCATGCCCGGCAGGTCATCCCAGAGAGTCCTCCAAGTGGTTCTGGCATAACACGCAGGTGATTTTGGCGTGTCTGGCAGGTTGTTCCGTTGTGCTTGGCAGGTGGTTCAGGCTTGGCCGGCAGGTGGTTCCAGACTGTCCAGGACGTGTTTCCAGCTTCTCCGGCAGGTGGTTCTGGTACGTCTGAGAGGTGGTTCCGCCATGGCTGGCAGGTGATTCCGGACCGTCCCCCAGGTGGTTCTGGCATAGCCAGCAGTTGATATTGGCCTGTCCGGCAGGTGGTTCCAGCGAGTCGAACAGGTGGCTCCGGCGTGATCGGCAGGTGGTTCCGGTCTGTCCGGGAGGTGATTCCGGCGTGTCCAGCACGTGCTTCCGGCACGTCTGAGAGGTGGTTCCGGCATGCGCGACAGGTGATTTCGGAGTGTCCGCCAGGTGGTTCTGGCGTACCCGGCAGGTGATTTTGGCGTGTCCGGCAGGTGTTTCTGGCGAGTCGAGCAGGTGGCTCCGGCATGCTCGGCAGGTGCTTCCGGCGTCTCCGGCACTTGGTTCTGGTGTGTCTGAGAGCTGGTTCCGGCATGTCCGGCAGATGATTCCGGAGTGTCCGCCAAGTGGTTCTGGCATACCCGGCTGGTTATTTGGGCATGTCAGGTAGGTGGTTCCGGCGAGTCGAGCAGGTGGCTCCGGCGTGCTCGGCAGGTGGTTCAGGCGGTTCTGGCAGGTGGTATCCGTCTGTTCGGGGTGTGGTTCCAGCATCTCATGAACACGTTTCTGGCACGTCTGAGATGTGGTTCCAGCCGGCCCGACAGGTGTTTCCGCAGTGTCCGCCAAGTGGTTCTGGCATAGTTGGCAGGTGATTTTGGCATGACTGGCAGGTGGTTCCAGCAAGCCTGGCAGGTGATTCCAAAGTGTTCACCAACTGGTTGTGGCGTAGCCGGCAGGTGATTTTTGCATGATCGGCAGGTGGTTCTGGCGAGTCGAGCAGGTGGTTCCGGCGTGCTCGGCTGGTGCTTCCGGGGTCATTGGCACGGGGTTCTGGCATGTCTGAGAGGTGGTTCCTGCATGCCCGGCAAGTGATTCCGGAGTGTTCGCCAAGTGGTTCTGGCATAGTCGGCAGGTGATTTTGGCATGTCCGGCAGGTGGTTCAGGCGAGTTGAGCAGGTGGTTCCAACGTGCTTGGCAGGTGCTTCCGGCGTCTCCGGCACGTGTTTCTGGCACATCTGACAGGTGGTTCCGGCATGACCGAAAGGTGATTCCGGTCTGTCCGGTATGTGGTTCCAGGTTGCACGGCATGTGGTTCTGGTACGTCTCAGAGGTGGTTGCGCATGCCCAACAGGTGATTCCGGACTGTCCGCCACATGGTTCTGGCACGTCTGAGAGGTGGTTCCGGCATGCCCGGCAGGTCATCCCAGAGAGTCCTCCAAGTGGTTCTGGCATAACACGCAGGTGATTTTGGCGTGTCTGGCAGGTTTTTCCGTTGTGCTTGGCAGGTGGTTAAGGCTTGGCCGGCAGGTGGTTCCAGACTGTCCAGGACGTGTTTCCAGCTTCTCCAGCAGGTGGTTCTGGTACGTCTGAGAGGTGGTTCCGCCATGGCTGGCAGGTGATTCCGGACCGTCCCCCAGGTGGTTCTGGCATAGCCAGCAGTTGATATTGGCCTGTCCGGCAGGTGGTTCCAGCGAGTCGAACAGGTGGCTCTGGCGTGCTCGGCAGGTGGTTCCGGTCTGTCCGGTAGGTGATTCCGGCGTGTCCGGCACGTGCTTCCGGCACGTCTGAGAGGTGGTTCCGGCATGCACGACAGGTGATTTCGGAGGGTCCGCCAGGTGGTTCTGGCGTAGCCGGCAGGTGATTTTGGCGTGTCCGGCAGGAGTTTCTGGCGAGTCGAGCAGGTGGCTCCGGCCTGCTCGGCAGGTGCTTCCGGCGTCTCCGGCACGTGGTTCTGGTGTGTCTGAGAGCTGGTTCCGGCATGTCCGGCAGAGGATTCCGGAGTGTCCGCCAAGTGGTTCTGGCATACCCGGCTGGTGATTTGGGCATGTCAGGTAGGTGGTTCCGGCGAGTCGAGCAGGTGGCTCCGGCGTGCTCGGCAGGTTGTTCAGACGGGTCTGGCAGGTGTTTTCCGTCTGTTCGGGGTGTGGTTCCAGCATCTCATGCACATGGTTCTGGCACGTCTGAGATGTGGTTCCGGCCGGCCCGACAGGTGTTTCCACAGTGTCCGCCAAGTGGTACTGGCGTAGTTGGCAGGTGATTTTGGCATGACCGGCAGGTGGTTCCAGCAAGCCCGGCAGGTGATTCCGAAGTGTTCCCCAACTGGTTGTGGCGTAGCCGGCAGGTGATCTTTGCGTGTCCGGCAGGTGGTTCTGGCGAGTCGAGCAGGTGGTTCCGGCGTGCTCGGCAGGTGCTTCCGGGGTCATTGGCACGTGGTTCTGGCATATCTGAGAGGTGGTTCCGGCATGCCCGGCAGGTGATTCCGGAGTGTTCGCCAAGTGTTTCCGGCGTAGCCGGCAGGTGATTTTGCATGTCCAGCGGTCGTTCCGGCGGGTCGAGCCGGTGGTTCCGGCGTGTCCGGCAGGTGGTTCCGGTCTGTCCGGCAGGTGGTTCTGTGGTGTCCGGCACGAGGTTCAGTCTGAGAGGCTGTGCCGGCATGCCCCTCACGTGATTCCGGCTTGTCCCCGAAGTGGTGCTGGTGTAGCGGGCAGGTGAATTTGGCGTGTCCGGCAGGTGGTTCAGGCGAGTTGAGCAGGTGGTTGCGACGTGCTCGGCAGGTGCTTCCGGCGTCTCCGGCACGTGTTTCTGGCACATCTGACTGGTGGTTCCGGCATGCCCAAAAGTTGATTCCGGTCTGTCCAGTAGGTGGTTCCGGCGTGCACGGCACGTGGTTCTGGTACGTCTCAGAGGTGGTTGCGTATGCCCAACAGGTGATTCCGGACTGTCCGCCACGTGCTTCTGGCACGTCTGAGAGGTGGTTCCAACATGCCCGGGAGGTCATTTCGGAGAGTCGTCCAAGTGGTTCTGGCGTAGCCCTCAGGTGATTTTGGCGTGTCCGGCAGGTGGTTCCGCCGTGCTCGGCAGGTGGTTCAGGCATGGCCGTCACCTGGTTCCAGTCTGTCCAGGACGTGTTTCCAGCTTCTCCGGCAGGTGGTTCTGGTACGTCTGAGAGGTGGTTCCGCCATGGCTGGCAGGTGATTCCGGACCGTCCCCCAGGTGGTTCTGGCATAGCCAGCAGTTGATATTGGCCTGTCCGGCAGGTGGTTCCAGCGAGTTGAACAGGTGGCTCCGGCGTGCTCGGCAGGTGGTTCCGGTCTGTCCGGTAGGTGATTCCGGCGTGTCCGGCACGTGCTTCCGGCACGTCTGAGAGGTGGTTCCGGCATGCGCGACAGGTGATTTCGGAGTGTCCGCCAGGTGGTTCTGGCGTACCCGGCAGGTGATTTTGGCGTGTCCGGCAGGTGTTTCTGGCGAGTCGAGCAGGTGGCTCCGGCATGCTCGGCAGGTGCTTCCGGCGTCTCCGGCACGTGGTTCTGGTGTGTCTGAGAGCTGGTTCCGGCATGTCCTGCACATGATTCCGGAGTGTCCGCCAAGTGGTTCTGGCATACCCGGCTGGTGATTTGGGCATGTCAGGTAGGTGGTTCCGGCGAGTCGAGCAGGTGGCTCCGGCGTGCTCGGCAGGTTGTTCAGACGGGTCTGGCAGGTGTTTTCCGTCTGTTCGGGGTGTGGTTCCAGCATCTCATGAACACGTTTCTGGCACGTCTGAGATGTGGTTCCAGCCGGCCCGACAGGTGTTTCCGCAGTGTCCGCCAAGCGGTTCTGGCGTAGTTGGCAGGTGATTTTGGCATGACTGGCAGGTGGTTCCAGCAAGCCTGGCAGGTGATTCCAAAGTGTTCACCAACTGGTTGTGGCGTAGCCGGCAGGTGATTTTTGCATGATCGGCAGGTGGTTCTGGCGAGTCGAGCAGGTGGTTCCGGCGTGCTCGGCTGGTGCTTCCGGGGTCATTGGCACGGGGTTCTGGCATGTCTGAGAGGTGGTTCCTGCATGCCCGGCAAGTGATTCCGGAGTGTTCGCCAAGTGGTTCTGGCATAGTCGGCAGGTGATTTTGGCATGTCCGGCAGGTGGTTCAGGCGAGTTGAGCAGGTGGTTCCAACGTGCTTGGCAGGTGCTTCCGGCATCTCCGGCACGTGTTTCTGGCACATCTGACAGGTGGTTCCGGCATGCCCGAAAGGTGATTCCGGTCTGTCCGGTAGGTGGTTCCAGCCTGCACGGCATGTGGTTCTGGTACGTCTCAGAGGTGGTTGCGCATGCCCAACAGGTGATTCCGGACTGTCCGCCACATGGTTCTGGCACGTCTGAGAGGTGGTTCCGGCATGCCCGGCAGGTCATCCCAGAGAGTCCTCCAATTGGTTCTGGCATAACACGCAGGTGATTTTGGCGTGTCTGGCAGGTTGTTCCGTTGTGTTTGGCAGGTGGTTCAGGCTTGGCCGGCAGGTGGTTCCAGACTGTCCAGGACGTGTTTCCAGCTTCTCCGGCAGGTGGTTCTGGTACGTCTGAGAGGTGGTTCCGCCATGGCTGGCAGGTGATTCCGGACCGTCCCCCAGGTGGTTCTGGCATAGCCAGCAGTTGATATTGGCCTGTCCGGCAGGTGGTTCCAGCGAGTCGAACAGGTGGCTCCGGCGTGCTCGGCAGGTGGTTCCGGTCTGTCCGGTAGGTGATTCCGGCGTGTCCGGCACGTGCTTCCGGCACGTCTGAGAGGTGGTTCCGGCATGCGCGACAGGTGATTTCGGAGTGTCCGCCAGGTGGTTCTGGCGTACCCGGCAGGTGATTTTGGCATGTCCGGCAGGTGTTTCTGGCGAGTCGAGCAGGTGGCTCCGGCATGCTCGGCAGGTGCTTCCGGCGTCTCCGGCACGTGGTTCTGGTGTGTCTGAGAGCTGGTTCCGGCATGTCCGGCAGATGATTCCGGAGTGTCCGCCAAGTGGTTCTGGCATACCCGGCTGGTGATTTGGGCATGTCAGGTAGGTGGTTCCGGCGAGTCGAGCAGGTGGCTCCGGCGTGCTCGGCAGGTTGTTCAGACGGGTCTGGCAGGTGTTTTCCGTCTGATCGGGGTGTGGTTCCAGCATCTCATGCACATGGTTCTGGCACGTCTGAGATGTGGTTCCGGCCGGCCCGACAGGTGTTTCCGCAGTGTCCGCCAAGTGGTACTGGCGTAGTTGGCAGGTGATTTTGGCATGACCGGCAGGTGGTTCCAGCAAGCCCGGCAGGTGATTCCGAAGTGTTCCCCAACTGGTTGTGGCGTAGCCGGCAGGTGATCTTTGCGTGTCCGGCAGGTGGTTCTTGCGAGTCGAGCAGGTGGTTCCGGCGTGCTCGGCAGGTGCTTCCGGGGTCATTGGCACGTGGTTCTGGCATATCTGAGAGGTGGTTCCGGCATGCCCGGCAGGTGATTCCGGAGTGTTCGCCAAGTGTTTCCGGCGTAGCCAGCAGGTGATTTTGCATGTCCAGCGGTCGTTCCGGCGGTTCGAGCCGGTGGTTCCGGCGTGTCCGGCAGGTGGTTCCGGTCTGTCCGGCAGGTGGTTCTGTGGTGTCCGGCACGAGGTTCAGTCTGAGAGGCTGTGCCGGCATGCCCCTCACGTGATTCCGGCTTGTCCCCGAAGTGGTGCTGGTGTAGCGGGCAGGTGAATTTGGCGTGTCCGGCAGGTGGTTCAGGCGAGTTGAGCAGGTGGTTGCGACGTGCTCGGCAGGTGCTTCCGGCGTCTCCGGCACGTGTTTCTGGCACATCTGACTGGTGGTTCCGGCATGCCCAAAAGTTGATTCCGGTCTGTCCGGTAGGTGGTTCCGGCGTGCACGGCACGTGGTTCTGTTACGTGTCAGAGGTGGTTGCGTATGCCCAACAGGTGATTCCGGACTGTCTGCCACGTGCTTCTGGCACGTCTGAGAGGTGGTTCCAACATTCCCGGCAGGTCATTTCGGAGAGTCGTCCAAGTGGTTCTGGCGTAGCCCGCAGGTGATTTTGGCGTGTCCGGCAGGTGGTTCCGCCGTGCTCGGCAGGTGGTTCAGGCATGGCCGTCACGTGGTTCCAGTCTGTCCAGGACGTGTTTCCAGGTTCTCCAGCAGGTGGTTCTGGTACGTCTGAGTGGTGGTTCCGCCATGGCTGGCAGTTGAACCCGGACTGTCCCCCAGGTGGTTCTGGCATAGCCAGCAGTTGATATTGGCCTGTCCGGCAGGTGGTTCCAGCGAGTCGAACAGGTGGCTCCGGCGTTCTTGGCAGGTGGTTCCGGTCTGTCCGGTAGGTGTTTCCGGCGTGTCTGGCACGTGCTTCCGACACGTCTGAGAGGTGGTTCCGTCATGCGCGAAAAGGTGATTCCGGAGTGTCCGCCAGGTGGTTCTGGCGTACCCGGTAGGTGATTTTGGCGTGTCCGGCAGGTGTTTCTGGCGAGTCGAGCAGGTGGCTCCGGCATGCTCGGCAGGTGCTTCCGGCGTCTCCGGCACTTGGTTCTGGTGTGTCTGAGAGCTGGTTCCGGCATGTCCGGCAGATGATTCCGGAGTGTCCGCCAAGTGGTTCTGGCATACCCAGCAGGTGATTTTGGCGTGTCAGGGAGGTGGTACCGGTGAGTCGAGCAGGTGGTTCCGGCGTGCTCAGCAGGTGGTTCAGGCGGTTCTGGCAGGTGGTATCCGTCTGTTCGGGGTGTGGTTCCAGCATCTCATGAACACGTTTCTGGCACGTCTGAGATGTGGTTCCAGCCGGCCCGACAGGTGTTTCCGCAGTGTCCGCCAAGCGGTTCTGGCGTAGTTGGCAGGTGATTTTGGCATGACTGGCAGGTGGTTCCAGCAAGCCTGGCAGGTGATTCCAAAGTGTTCACCAACTGGTTGTGGCGTAGCCGGCAGGTGATTTTTGCGTGATCGGCAGGTGGTTCTGGCGAGTCGAGCAGGTGGTTCTGGCGTGCTCGGCTGGTGCTTCCGGGGTCATTGGCACGGGGTTCTGGCATGTCTGAGAGGTGGTTCCTGCATGCCCGGCAAGTGATTCCGGAGTGTTCGCCAAGTGGTTCTGGCATAGTCGGCAGGTGATTTTGGCATGTCCGGCAGGTGGTTCAGGCGAGTTGAGCAGGTGGTTCCAACGTGCTTGGCAGGTGCTTCCGGCATCTCCGGCACGTGTTTCTGGCACATCTGACAGGTGGTTCCGGCATGCCCGAAAGGTGATTCCGGTCTGTCCGGTAGGTGGCTCCAGCCGGCACGGCATGTGGTTCTGGTACGTCTCAGAGGTGGTTGCGCATGCCCAACAGGTGATTCCGGACTGTCCGCCACATGGTTCTGGCACGTCTGAGAGGTGGTTCCGGCATGCCCGGCAGGTCATCCCAGAGAGTCCTCCAAGTGGTTCTGGCATAACACGCAGGTGATTTTGGCGTGTCTGGCAGGTTGTTCCGTTGTGCTTGGCAGGTGGTTCAGGCTTGGCCGGCAGGTGGTTCCAGACTGTCCAGGACGTGTTTCCAGCTTCTCCGGCAGGTGGTTCTGGTACGTCTGAGAGGTGGTTCCGCCATGGCTGGCAGGTGATTCCGGACCGTCCCCCAGGTGGTTCTGGCATAGCCAGCAGTTGATATTGGCCTGTCCGGCAGGTGGTTCCAGCGAGTCGAACAGGTGGCTCCGGCGTGCTCGGCAGTTGGTTCCGGTCTGTCCGGTAGGTGATTCCGGCGTGTCCGGCACGTGCTTCCGGCACGTCTGAGAGGTGGTTCCGGCATGCGCGACAGGTGATTTCGGAGTGTCCGCCAGGTGGTTCTGGCGTACCCGGCAGGTGCTTCCGGCGTCTCCGGCACGTGGTTCTGGTGTGTCTGAGAGCTGGTTCCGGCATGTCCGGCAGATGATTCCGGAGTGTCCGCCAAGTGGTTCTGGCATACCCGGCTGGTGATTTGGGCATGTCAGGTAGGTGGTTCCGGCGAGTCGAGCAGGTGGCTCCGGCGTGCTCGGCAGGTTGTTCAGACGGGTCTGGCAGGTGTTTTCCGTCTGTTCGGGGTGTGGTTCCAGCATCTCATGCACATGGTTCTGGCACGTCTGAGATGTGGTTCCGGCCGGCCCGACAGGTGTTTCCACAGTGTCCGCCAAGTGGTACTGGCGTAGTTGGCAGGTGATTTTGGCATGACCGGCAGGTGGTTCCAGCAAGCCCGGCAGGTGGTTCCGAAGTGTTCCCCAACTGGTTGTGGCGTAGCCGGCAGGTGATCTTTGCGTGTCCGGCAGGTGGTTCTGGCGAGTCGAGCAGGTGGTTCCGGCGTGCTCGGCAGGTGCTTCCGGGGTCATTGGCACGTGGTTCTGGCATATCTGAGAGGTGGTTCCGGCATGCCCGGCAGGTGATTCCGGAGTGTTCGCCAAGTGTTTCCGGCGTAGCCGGCAGGTGATTTTGCATGTCCAGCGGTCGTTCCGGCGGGTCGAGCCGGTGGTTCCGGTGTGTCCGGCAGGTGGTTCCGGTCTGTCCGGCAGGTGGTTCTGTGGTGTCCGGCACGAGGTTCAGTCTGAGAGGCTGTGCCGGCATGCCCCTCACGTGATTCCGGCTTGTCCCCGAAGTGGTGCTGGTGTAGCGGGCAGGTGAATTTGGCGTGTCCGGCAGGTGGTTCAGGCGAGTTGAGCAGGTGGTTGCGACGTGCTCGGCAGGTGCTTCCGGCGTCTCCGGCACGTGTTTCTGGCACATCTGACTGGTGGTTCCGGCATGCCCAAAAGTTGATTCCGGTCTGTCCGGTAGGTGGTTCCGGCGTGCACGGCACGTGGTTCTGGTACGTCTCAGAGGTGGTTGCGTATGCCCAACAGGTGATTCCGGACTGTCCGCCACGTGCTTCTGGCACGTCTGAGAGGTGGTTCCAACATGCCCGGCAGGTCATTTCGGAGAGTCGTCCAAGTGGTTCTGGCGTAGCCCGCAGGTGATTTTGGCGTGTCCGGCAGGTGGTTCCGCCGTGCTCGGCAGGTGGTTCAGGCATGGCCGTCACGTGGTTCCAGTCTGTCCAGGACGTGTTTCCAGCTTCTCCGGCAGGTGGTTCTGGTACGTCTGAGAGGTGGTTCCGCCATGGCTGGCAGGTGATTCCGGACCGTCCCCCAGGTGGTTCTGGCATAGCCAGCAGTTGATATTGGCCTGTCCGGCAGGTGGTTCCAGCGAGTTGAACAGGTGGCTCCGGCGTGCTCGGCAGGTGGTTCCGGTCTGTCCGGTAGGTGATTCCGGTGTGTCCGGCACGTGCTTCCGGCATGTCTGAGAGGTGGTTCCGGCATGCGCGACAGGTGATTTTGGCGTGTCCGGCAGGTGTTTCTGGCGAGTCGAGCAGGTGGCTCCGGCATGCTCGGCAGGTGCTTCCGGCGTCTCCGGCACGTGGTTCTGGTGTGTCTGAGAGCTGGTTCCGGCATGTCCGGCAGATGATTCCGGAGTGTCCGCCAAGTGGTTCTGGCATACCCGGCTGGTGATTTGGGCATGTCAGGTAGGTGGTTCCGGCGAGACGAGCAGGTGGCTCCGGCGTGCTCGGCAGGTTGTTCAGACGGGTCTGGCAGGTGTTTTCCGTCTGTTCGGGGTGTGGTTCCAGCATCTCATGAACACGTTTCTGGCACGTCTGAGATGTGGTTCCAGCCGGCCCGACAGTTGTTTCCGCAGTGTCCGCCAAGCGGTTCTGGCGTAGTTGGCAGGTGATTTTGGCATGACTGGCAGGTGGTTCCAGCAAGCCCGGCAGGTGATTCCGAAGTGTTCCCCAACTGGTTGTGGCGTAGCCGGCAGGTGATTTTTGCGTGTCCGGCAGGTGTTTCTGGCGAGTCGAGCAGGTGGCTCCGGCATGATCGGCAGGTGCTTCCGGCGTCTCCGGCACTTGGTTCTGGTGTGTCTGAGAGCTGGTTCCGGCATGTCCGGCAGATGATTCCGGAGTGTCCGCCAAGTGGTTCTGGCATACCCAGCAGGTGATTTTGGTGTGTCAGGGAGGTGGTACCGGTGAGTCGAGCAGGTGGTTCCGGCGTGCTCAGCAGGTGGTTCAGGCGGTTCTTTCAGGTGGTATCCGTGTGTTCGGGGTGTGGTTCCAGCATCTCATGAACACGTTTCTGGCACGTCTGAGATGTGGTTCCAGCCGGCCCGACAGGTGTTTCCGCAGTGTCCGCCAAGCGGTTCTGGCGTAGTTGGCAGGTGATTTTGGCATGACTGGCAGGTGGTTCCAGCAAGCCTGGCAGGTGATTCCAAAGTGTTCACCAACTGGTTGTGGCGTAGCCGGCAGGTGATTTTTGCGTGATCGGCAGGTGGTTCTGGCGAGTCGAGCAGGTGGTTCCGGCGTGCTCGGCTGGTGCTTCCGGGGTCATTGGCACGGGGTTCTGGCATGTCTGAGAGGTGGTTCCTGCATGCCCGGCAAGTGATTCCGGAGTGTTCGCCAAGTGGTTCTGGCATAGTCGGCAGGTGATTTTGGCATGTCCGGCAGGTGGTTCAGGCGAGTTGAGCAGGTGGTTCCAACGTGCTTGGCAGGTGCTTCCGGCGTCTCCGGCACGTGTTTCTGGCACATCTGACAGGTGGTTCCGGCATGCCCGAAAGGTGATTCCGGTCTGTCCGGTAGGTGGTTCCAGCCGGCACGGCATGTGGTTCTGGTACGTCTCAGAGGTAGTTGCGCATGCCCAACAGGTGATTCCGGACTGTCCGCCACATGGTTCTGGCACGTCTGAGAGGTGGTTCCAACATGCCCGGCAGGTCATTTCGGAGAGTCGTCCAAGTGGTTCTGGCGTAGCCCGCAGGTGATTTTGGCGTGTCCGGCAGGTGGTTCCGCCGTGCTCGGCAGGTGGTTCAGGCATGGCCGTCACCTGGTTCCAGTCGGTCCAGGACGTGTTTCCAGCTTCTCCGGCAGGTGGTTCTGGTACGTCTGAGAGGTGGTTCCGCCATGGCTGGCAGGTGATTCCGGACCGTCCCCCAGGTGGTTCTGGCATAGCCAGCAGTTGATATTGGCCTGTCCGGCAGGTGGTTCCAGCGAGTCGAACACGTGGCTCCGGCGTGCTCGGCAGGTGGTTCCGGACTGTCCGGTAGGTGATTCCGGCGTGTCCGGCACGTGCTTCCGGCACGTCTGAGAGGTGGTTCCGGCATGCGCGACAGGTGATTTCGGAGGGTCCGCCAGGTGGTTCTGGCGTAGCCGGCAGGTGATTTTGGCGTGTCCGGCAGGTGTTTCTGGCGAGTCGAGCAGGTGGCTCTGGCATGCTCGGCAGGTGCTACCGGCGTCTCCGGCACGTGGTTCTGGTGTGTCTGAGAGCTGGTTCCGGCATGTCCGGCAGATGATTCCGGAGTGTCCGCCAAGTGGTTCTGGCATACCCGGCTGGTGATTTGGGCATGTCAGGTAGGTGGTTCCGGCGAGTCGAGCAGGTGGCTCCGGCGTGCTCGGCAGGTTGTTCAGACGGGTCTGGCAGGTGTTTTCCGTCTGTTCGGGGTGTGGTTCTAGCATCTCATGCACATGGTTCTGGCACGTCTGAGATGTGGTTCCGGCCGGCCCGACAGGTGTTTCCAGAGTGTCCGCCAAGTGGTACTGGCGTAGTTGGCAGGTGATTTTGGCATGACTGGCAGGTGGTTCCAGCAAGCCCGGCAGGTGATTCCGAAGTGTTCCCCAACTGGTTGTGGCGTAGCCGGCAGGTGATTTTTGCGTGTCCGGCAGGTGTTTCTGGCGAGTCGAGCAGGTGGCTCCGGCATGATCGGCAGGTGCTTCCGGCGTCTCCGGCACTTGGTTCTGGTGTGTCTGAGAGCTGGTTCCGGCATGTCCTTCAGATGATTCCGGAGTGTCCGCCAAGTGGTTCTGGCATACCCAGCAGGTGATTTTGGCGTGTCAGGGAGGTGGTACCGGTGAGTCGAGCAGGTGGTTCCGGCGTGCTCAGCAGGTGGTTCAGGCTGTTCTGGCAGGTGGTATCCGTGTGTTCGGGGTGTGGTTCCAACATCTCATGAACACGTTTCTGGCACGTCTGAGATGTGGTTCCAGCCGGCTCGACAGGTGTTTCCGCAGTGTCCGCCAAGCGGTTCTGGCGTAGTTGGCAGGTGATTTTGGCATGACTGGCAGGTGGTTCCAGCAAGCCTGGCAGGTGATTCCAAAGTGTTCACCAACTGGTTGTGGCGTAGCCGGCAGGTGATTTTTGCGTGATCGGCAGGTGGTTCTGGCGAGTCGAGCAGGTGGTTCCGGCGTGCTCGGCTGGTGCTTCCGGGGTCATTGGCATTGGGTTCTGGCATGTCTGAGAGGTGGTTCCTGCATGCCCGGCAAGTGATTCCGGAGTGTTCGCCAAGTGGTTCTGGCATAGTCGGCAGGTGATTTTGGCATGTCCGGCAGGTGGTTCAGGCGAGTTGAGCAGGTGGTTCCAACGTGCTTGGCAGGTGCTTCCGGCGTCTCCGGCACGTGTTTCTGGCACATCTGACAGGTGGTTCCGGCATGCCCGAAAGGTGATTCCGGTCTGTCCGGTAGGTGGTTCCAGCCGGCACGGCATTTGGTTCTGGTACGTCTCAGATGTGGTTGCACATGCCCAACAGGTGATTCCGGACTGTCCGCCACATGGTTCTGGCACGTCTGAGAGGTGGTTTCGGCATGCCCGGCAGGTCATCCCAGAGAGTCCTCCAAGTGGTTCTGGCATAACACGCAGGTGATTTTGGCGTGTCTGGCAGGTTGTTCCGTTGTGCTTGGCAGGTGGTTCAGGCTTGGCCGGCAGGTGGTTCCAGACTGTCCAGGACGTGTTTCCAGCTTCTCCGGCAGGTGGTTCTGGTACGTCTGAGAGGTGGTTCCGCCATGGCTGGCAGGTGATTCCGGACCGTCCCCCAGGTGGTTCTGGCATAGCCAGCAGTTGATATTGGCCTGTCCGGCAGGTGGTTCCAGCGAGTCGAACAGGTGGCTCCGGCGTGCTCGGCAGTTGGTTCCGGTCTGTCCGGTAGGTGATTCCGGCGTGTCCGGCACGTGCTTCCGGCACGTCTGAGAGGTGGTTCCGGCATGCGCAACAGGTGATTTCGGAGTGTCCGCCAGGTGGTTCTGGCGTAGCCGGCAGGTGATTTTGGCGTGTCCGGCAGGTGGTTCTGGCGAGTCGAGCAGGTGGTTCCGGCGTGCTCGGCAGGTGCTTCCGGGGTCATTGGCACGTGGTTCTGGCATATCTGAGAGGTGGTTCCGGCATGCCCGGCAGGTGATTCCGGAGTGTTCGCCAAGTGTTTCCGGCGTAGCCGGCAGGTGATTTTGCATGTCCAGCGGTCGTTCCGGCGGGTCGAGCCGGTGGTCCCGGCGTGTCCGGCAGGTGGTTCCGGTCTGTCCGGCAGGTGGTTCTGTGGTGTCCGGCACAAGGTTCAGTCTGAGAGGCTGTGCCGGCATGCCCCTCACGTGATTCCGGCTTGTCCCCGAAGTGGTGCTGGTGTAGCGGGCAGGTGAATTTGGCGTGTCCGGCAGGTGGTTCAGGCGAGTTGAGCAGGTGGTTGCGACGTGCTCGGCAGGTGCTTCCGGCGTCTCCGCCACGTGCCTCTGGCACGTCTGACTGGTGGTTCCGGCATGCCCAAAAGTTGATTCCGGTCTGTCCGGTAGGTGGTTCCGGCGTGCACGGCACGTGGTTCTGGTACGTCTCAGAGGTGGTTGCGTATGCCCAACAGGTGATTCCGGACTGTCCGCCACGTGCTTCTGGCACGTCTGAGAGGTGGTTCCAACATGCCCGGCAGGTCATTTCGGAGAGTCGTCCAAGTGGTTCTGGCGTAGCCCGCAGGTGATTTTGGTGTGTCCGGCAGGTGGTTCCGCCGTGCTCGGCAGGTGGTTCAGGCATGGCCGTCACGTGGTTCCAGTCTGTCCAGGACGTGTTTCCAGCTTCTCCGGCAGGTGGTTCTGGTACGTCTGAGAGTTGGTTCCGCCATGGCTGGCAGGTGATCCCGGACTGTCCCCCATGTGGTTCTGGCATAGCCAGCAGTTGATATTGGCCTGTCCGGCAGGTGGTTCCAGCAAGTCGAACAGGTGGCTCCGGCGTTCTTGGCAGGTGGTTCCGGTCTGTCCGGTAGGTGTTTCCGGCGTGTCTGGCACGTGCTTCCGGCACGTCTGAGAGGTGGTTCCGTCATGAGCGACAGGTGATTCCGGAGTGTCCGCCAGGTGGTTCTGGCGTACCCGGCAGGTGATTTTGGCGTGTCTGGCAGGTGTTTCTGGCGAGTCGAGCAGGTGGCTCCGGCATGCTCGGCAGGTGCTTCCGGCGTCTCCGGCACTTGGTTCTGGTGTGTCTGAGAGCTGGTTCCGGCATGTCCGGCAGATGATTCCGGAGTGTCCGCCAAGTGGATCTGGCATACCCAGCAGGTGATTTTGGCGTGTCAGGCAGGTGGTACCGGTGAGTCGAGCAGGTGGTTCCGGCGTGCTCAGCAGGTGGTTCAGTCGGTTCTGGCAGGTGGTATCCGTCTGTTCGGGGTGTGGTTCCAGCATCTCATGAACACGTTTCTGGCACGTCTGAGATGTGGTTCCAGCCGGCCCGACAGGTGTTTCCGCAGTGTCCGCCAAGCGGTTCTGGCGTAGTTGGCAGGTGATTTTTTCATGACTGGCAGGTGGTTCCAGCAAGCCCGGCAGGTGATTCCAAAGTGTTCACCAACTGGTTGTGGCGTAGCCGGCAGGTGATTTTTGCGTGTCCGGCAGGTGGTTCTGGCGAGTCGAGCAGGTGGTTCCGGCGTGCTCGGCTGGTGCTTCCGGGGTCATTGGCACGGGGTTCTGGCATGTCTGAGAGGTGGTTCCTGCATGCCCGGCAAGTGATTCCGGAGTGTTCGCCAAGTGGTTCTGGCATAGTCGGCAGGTGATTTTGGCATGTCCGGCAGGTGGTTCAGGCGAGTTGAGCAGGTGGTTCCAACGTGCTTGGCAGGTGCTTCCGGCGTCTCCGGCACGTGTTTCTGGCACATCTGACAGGTGGTTCCGGCATGCCCGAAAGGTGATTCCGGTCTGTCCGGTAGGTGGTTCCAGCCTGCACGGCATGTGGTTCTGGTACGTCTCAGAGGTGGTTGCGCATGCCCAACAGGTGATTCCGGACTGTCCGCCACATGGTTCTGGCACGTCTGAGAGGTGGTTCCGGCATGCCCGGCAGGTCATCCCAGAGAGTCCTCCAAGTGGTTCTGGCATAACACGCAGGTGATTTTGGCGTGTCTGGCAGGTTGTTCCGTTGTGCTTGGCAGGTGGTTCAGGCTTGGCCGGCAGGTGGTTCCAGACTGTCCAGGACGTGTTTCCAGCTTCTCCGGCAGGTGGTTCTGGTACGTCTGAGAGGTGGTTCCGCCATGGCTGGCAGGTGATTCCGGACCGTCCCCCAGGTGGTTCTGGCATAGCCAGCAGTTGATATTGGCCTGTCCGGCAGGTGGTTCCAGCGAGTCGAACAGGTGGCTCCGGCGTGCTCGGCAGGTGGTTCCGGTCTGTCCGGTAGGTGATTCCGGCGTGTCCGGCACGTGCTTCCGGCACGTCTGAGAGGTGGTTCCGGCATGCGCGACAGGTGATTTCGGAGTGTCCGCCAGGTGGTTCTGGCGTAGCCGGCAGGTGATTTTGGCGTGTCCGGCAGGTGTTTCTGGCGAGTCGAGCAGGCGGCTCCGGCATGCTCGGCAGGTGCTTCCGGCGTCTACAGCACGTGGTTCTGGTGTGTCTGAGAGCTGGTTCCGGCATGTCCGGCAGATGATTCCGGAGTGTCCGCCAAGTGGTTCTGGCATACCCGGCTGGTGATTTGGGCATGTCAGGTAGGTGGTTCCGGCGAGTCGAGCAGGTGGCTCCGGCGTGCTCGGCAGGTTGTTCAGACGGGTCTGGCAGGTGTTTTCCGTCTGTTCGGGGTGTGGTTCCAGCATCTCATGCACATGGTTCTGGCACGTCTGAGATGTGGTTCCGGCCGGCCCGACAGGTGTTTCCACAGTGTCCGCCAAGTGGTACTGGCGTAGTTGGCAGGTGATTTTGGCATGACCGGCAGGTGGTTCCAGCAAGCCCGGCAGGTGATTCCGAAGTGTTCCCCAACTGGTTGTGGCGTAGCCGGGAGGTGATTTTTGCGTGTCCGGCAGGTGGTTCTGGCGAGTCGAGCAGGTGGTTCCGGTGTGCTCGGCAGGTGCTTCCGGGGTGATTGGCACGTGGTTCTGGCATATCTGAGAGGTGGTTCCGGCATGCCCGGCAGGTGATTCCGGAGTGTTCGCCAAGTGTTTCCGGCGTAGCCGGCAGGTGATTTTGCAAGTCCAGCGGTCGTTCCGGCGGGTCGAGCCGGTGGTTCCGGCGTGTCCGGCAGGTGGTTCCGGTCTGTCCGGCAGGTGGTTCTGTGGTGTCCGGCACGAGGTTCAGTCTGAGAGGCTGTGCCGGCATGCCCCTCACGTGATTCCGGCTTGTCCCCGAAGTGGTGCTGGTGTAGCGGACAGGTGATTTTGGCGTGTCCGGCAGGTGGTTCAGGCGAGTTGAGCAGGTGGTTGCGACGTGCTCGGCAGGTGCTTCCGGCGTCTCCGGCACGTGTTTCTTGCACATCTGACTGGTGGTTCCGGCATGCCCAAAAGTTGATTCCGGTCTGTCCGGTAGGTGGTTCCGGCGTGCATGGCACGTGGTTCTGGTACGTCTCAGAGGTGGTTGCGTATGCCCAACAGGTGATTCCGGACTGTCCGCCACGTGCTTCTGGCACGTCTGAGAGGTGGTTCCAACATGCCCGGCAGGTCATTTCGGAGAGTCGTCCAAGTGGTTCTGGCGTAGCCCGCAGGTGATTTTGGCGTGTCCGGCAGGTGGTTCCGCCGTGCTCGGCAGGTGGTTCAGGCATGGCCGTCACGTGGTTCCAGTCTGTCCAGGACGTGTTTCCAGCTTCTCCGGGAGGTCGTTCGGGTACGTCTGAGAGGTGGTTCCACCATGGCTGGCAGGGGATCCCGGACTGTCCCCCAGGTGGTTCTGGCATAGCCAGCAGTTGATATTGGCCTGTCCGGCAGGTGGTTCCAGCGAGTCGAGCAGGTGGCTCCGGCATGCTCGGCATGTGCTTCCGGCGTCTCCGGCACGTGGTTCTGGTGTGTCTGAGAGCTGGTTCCGGAATGTCCGGCAGATGATTCCGGAGTGTCCGCCAAGTGGTTCTGGCATACCCAGCAGGTGATTTTGGCATGTCAGGGAGGTGGTACCGGTGAGACGAGCAGGTGGTTCCGGCGTGCTCAGCAGGTGGTTCAGGCGGTTCTGGCAGGTGGTATCCGTCTGTTCGGGGTGTGGTTCCAGCATCTCATGCACATGGTTCTGGCACGTCTGAGATGTGGTTCCGGCCGGCCCGACAGGTGTTTCCACAGTGTCCGCCAAGTGGTACTGGCGTAGTTGGCAGGTGATTTTGGCATGACCGGCAGGTGGTTCCAGCAAGCCCGGCAGGTGATTCCGAAGTGTTCCCCAACTGGTTGTGGCGTAGCCGCCAGGTGATTTCTGCGTGTCCGGCAGGTGGTTCTGGCGATTCGAGCAGGTGGTTCCGGCGTGCTCGGCAGGTGCTTCCGGGGTCATTGGCACGTGGTTCTGGCATATCTGAGAGGTGGTTCCGGCATGCCCGGCAGGTGATTCCGGAGTGTTCGCCAAGTGTTTCCGGCGTAGCCGGCAGGTGATTTTGCACCTCCAGTGGTCATTTCGGCGGGTCGAGCCGGTGGTTCCGGCGTGTCCGGCAGGTGGTTCCGGTCTGTCTGGCAGGTGGTTCTGTGGTGTCTGGCACGAGGTTCAGTCTGAGAGGCTGTGACGGCATGCCCCTCACGTGATTCCGGCTTGTCCCCGAAGTGGTGCTGGTGTAGCGGGCAGGTGAATTTGGCGTGTCCGGCAGGTGGTTGCGACGTGCTCGGCAGGTGCTTCGGGCGTCTCCGGCACGTGTTTCTGGCACATCTGACTGGTGGTTCCGGCATGCCCAAAAGTTGATTCCGGTCTGTCCGGTAGGTGGTTCCGGCGTGCATGGCACGTGGTTCTGGTACGTGTCAGAGGTGGTTGCGTATGCCCAACAGGTGATTCTGGACTGTCCGCCACGTGCTCCTGGCACGTCTGAGAGGTGGTTCCAACATGCCCGGCAGGTCATTTCGGAGAGTCATCCAAGTGGTTCTGGCGTAGCCCGCAGGTGATTTTGGCGTGTCCGGCAGGTGGTTCCGCCGTGCTCGGCAGGTGGTTCAGGCATGGCCGTCACGTGGTTCCAGTCGGTCCAGGACGTGTTTCCAGCTTCTCCGGCAGGTGGTTCTGGTACGTCTGAGAGGTGGTTCCGCCATGGCTGGCAGGTGATCCCGGACTGTCCCCCAGGTGGTTCTGGCATAGCCAGAAGTTGATATTGGCCTGTCCGGCAGGTGGTTCCAGCGAGTCGAACAGGTGGCTCCGGCGTTCTTGGCAGGTGGTTCCGGTCTGTCCGGTAGGTGTTTCCGGCGTGTCTGGCACGTGCTTCCAGCACGTCTGACAGGTGGTTCCGTCATGCGCGACAGGTGATTCCGGAGTGTCCGCCAGGTGGTTCTGGCGTACCCGGCAGGTGCTTCCGGCGTCTCCGGCACTTGGTTCTGGTGTGTCTGAGAGCTGGTTCCGGCATGTCCGGCAGATGATTCCGGAGTTCCGCCAAGTGGTTCTGGCATACCCAGCAGGTGATTTTGGCGTGTCAGGGAGGTGGTACCGGTGAGTCGAGCAGGTGGTTCCGGCGTGCTCAGCAGGTGGTTCAGGCGGTTCTGGCAGGTGGTATCCGTCTGTTCGGGGTGTGGTTCCAGCATCTCATGAACACGTTTCTGGCACGTCTGAGATGTGGTTCCAGCCGGCCCGACAGGTGTTTCCGCAGTGTCCGCCAAGCGGTTCTGGCGTAGTTGGCAGGTGATTTTGGCATGACTGGCAGGTGGTTCCAGCAAGCCTGGCAGGTGATTCCAAAGTGTTCACCAACTGGTTGTGGCGTAGCCGGCAGGTGATTTTTGCGTGATCGGCAGGTGGTTCTGGCGAGTCGAGCAGGTGGTTCCGGCGTGCTCGGCTGGTGCTTCCGGGGTCATTGGCACGGGGTTCTGGCATGTCTGAGAGGTGGTTCCTGCATGCCCGGCAAGTGATTCCGGAGTGTTCGCCAAGTGGTTCTGGCATAGTCGGCAGGTGATTTTGGCATGTCCGGCAGGTGGTTCAGGCGAGTTGAGCAGGTGGTTCCAACGTGCTTGGCAGGTGCTTCCGGCGTCTCCGGCACGTGTTTCTGGCACATCTGACAGGTGGTTCCGGCATGCCCGAAAGGTGATTCCGGTCTGTCCGGTAGGTGGTTCCAGCCGGCACGGCATGTGGTTCTGGTACGTCTCAGAGGTGGTTGCGCATGCCCAACAGGTGATTCCGGACTGTCCGCCACATGGTTCTGGCACGTCTGAGAGGTGGTTCCAACATGCCCGGCATGTCATTTCGGAGAGTCGTCCAAGTGGTTCTGGCGTAGCCCGCAGGTGATTTTGGCGTGTCCGGCAGGTGGTTCCGCCGTGCTCGGCAGGTGGTTCAGGCATGGCCGTCACCTGGTTCCAGTCGGTCCAGGACGTGTTTCCAGCTTCTCCGGCAGGTGGTTCTGGTACGTCTGAGAGGTGGTTCCGCCATGGCTGGCAGGTGATTCCGGACCGTCCCCCTGGTGGTTCTGGCATAGCCAGCAGTTGATATTGGCCTGTCCGGCAGGTGGTTCCAGCGAGTCGAACAGGTGGCTCCGGCGTGCTCGGCAGGTGGTTCCGGACTGTCCGGTAGGTGATTCCGGCGTGTCCGGCACGTGCTTCCGGCACGTCTGAGAGGTGGTTCCGGCATGCGCGACAGGTGATTTCGGAGGGTCCGCCAGGTGGTTCTGGCGTAGCCGGCAGGTGATTTTGGCGTGTCCGGCAGGTGTTTCTGGCGAGTCGAGCAGGTGGCTCCGGCATGCTCGGCAGGTGCTACCGGCGTCTCCGGCACGTGGTTCTGGTGTGTCTGAGAGCTGGTTCCGGCATGTCCGGCAGATGATTCCGGAGTGTCCGCCAAGTGGTTCTGGCATACCCGGCTGGTGATTTGGGCATGTCAGGTAGGTGGTTCCGGCGAGTCGAGCAGGTGGCTCCGGCGTGCTCGGCAGGTTGTTCAGACGGGTCTGGCAGGTGTTTTCCGTCTGTTCGGGGTGTGGTTCTAGCATCTCATGCACATGGTTCTGGCACGTCTGAGATGTGGTTCCGGCCGGCCCGACAGGTGTTTCCAGAGTGTCCGCCAAGTGGTACTGGCGTAGTTGGCAGGTGATTTTGGCATGACTGGCAGGTGGTTCCAGCAAGCCCGGCAGGTGATTCCGAAGTGTTCCCCAACTGGTTGTGGCGTAGCCGGCAGGTGATTTTTGCGTGTCCGGCAGGTGTTTCTGGCGAGTCGAGCAGGTGGCTCCGGCATGATCGGCAGGTGCTTCCGGCGTCTCCGGCACTTGGTTCTGGTGTGTCTGAGAGCTGGTTCCGGCATGTCCTTCAGATGATTCCGGAGTGTCCGCCAAGTGGTTCTGGCATACCCAGCAGGTGATTTTGGCGTGTCAGGGAGGTGGTACCGGTGAGTCGAGCAGGTGGTTCCGGCGTGCTCAGCAGGTGGTTCAGGCTGTTCTGGCAGGTGGTATCCGTGTGTTCGGGGTGTGCTTCCAACATCTCATGAACACGTTTCTGGCACGCCTGAGATGTGGTTCCAGCCGGCTCGACAGGTGTTTCCGCAGTGTCCGCCAAGCGGTTCTGGCGTAGTTGGCAGGTGATTTTGGCATGACTGGCAGGTGGTTCCAGCAAGCCTGGCAGGTGATTCCAAAGTGTTCACCAACTGGTTGTGGCGTAGCCGGCAGGTGATTTTTGCGTGATCGGCAGGTGGTTCTGGCGAGTCGAGCAGGTGGTTCCGGCGTGCTCGGCTGGTGCTTCCGGGGTCATTGGCATTGGGTTCTGGCATGTCTGAGAGGTGGTTCCTGCATGCCCGGCAAGTGATTCCGGAGTGTTCGCCAAGTGGTTCTGGCATAGTCGGCAGGTGATTTTGGCATGTCCGGCAGGTGGTTCAGGCGAGTTGAGCAGGTGGTTCCAACGTGCTTGGCAGGTGCTTCCGGCGTCTCCGGCACGTGTTTCTGGCACATCTGACAGGTGGTTCCGGCATGCCCGAAAGGTGATTCCGGTCTGTCCGGTAGGTGATTCCAGCCGGCACGGCATTTGGTTCTGGTACGTCTCAGAGGTGGTTGCACATGCCCAACAGGTGATTCCGGACTGTCCGCCACATGGTTCTGGCACGTCTGAGAGGTGGTTTCGGCATGCCCGGCAGGTCATCCCAGAGAGTCCTCCAAGTGGTTCTGGCATAACACGCAGGTGATTTTGGCGTGTCTGGCAGGTTGTTCCGTTGTGCTTGGCAGGTGGTTCAGGCTTGGCCGGCAGGTGGTTCCAGACTGTCCAGGACGTGTTTCCAGCTTCTCCGGGAGGTGGTTCTGGTACGTCTGAGAGGTGGTTCCGCCATGGCTGGCAGGTGATTCCGGACCGTCCCCCAGGTGGTTCTGGCATAGCCAGCAGTTGATATTGGCCTGTCCGGCAGGTGGTTCCAGCGAGTCGAACAGGTGGCTCCGGCGTGCTCGGCAGGTGGTTCCGGTCTGTCCGGTAGGTGATTCCGGCGTGTCCGGCACGTGCTTCCGGCACGTCTGAGAGGTGGTTCCAGCATGCGCAACAGGTGATTTCGGAGTGTCCGCCAGGTGGTTCTGGCGTACCCGGCAGGTGATTTTGGTGTGTCCGGCAGGTGGTTCTGGCGAGTCGAGCAGGTGGTTCCGGCGTGCTCGGCAGGTGCTTCCGGGGTCATTGGCACGTGGTTCTGGCATATCTGAGAGGTGGTTCCGGCATGCCCAGCAGGTGATTCCGGAGTGTTCGCCAAGTGTTTCCGGCGTAGCCGGCAGGTGATTTTGCATGTCCAGCGGTCGTTCCGGCGGGTCGAGCCGGTGGTCCCGGCGTGTCCGGCAGGTGGTTCCGGTCTGTCCAGCAGGTGGTTCTGTGGTGTCCGGCACAAGGTTCAGTCTGAGAGGCTGTGCCGGCATGCCCCTCACGTGATTCCGGCTTGTCCCCGAAGTGGTGCTGGTGTAGCGGGCAGGTGAATTTGGCGTGTCCGGCAGGTGGTTCAGGCGAGTTGAGCAGGTGGTTGCGACGTGCTCGGCAGGTGCTTCCGGCGTCTCCGCCACGTGCTTCTGGCACATCTGACTGGTGGTTCCGGCATGCCCAAAAGTTGATTCCGGTCTGTCCGGTAGGTGGTTCCGGCGTGCACGGCACGTGGTTCTGGTACGTCTCAGAGGTGGTTGCGTATGCCCAACAGGTGATTCCGGACTGTCCGCCACGTGCTTCTGGCACGTCTGAGAGGTGGTTCCAACATGCCCGGCAGGTCATTTCGGAGAGTCGTCCAAGTGGTTCTGGCGTAGCCCGCAGGTGATTTTGGTGTGTCCGGCAGGTGGTTCCGCCGTGCTCGGCAGGTGGTTCAGGCATGGCCGTCACGTGGTTCCAGTCTGTCCAGGACGTGTTTCCAGCTTCTCCGGCAGGTGGTTCTGGTACGTCTGAGAGGTGGTTCCGCCATGGCTGGCAGGTGATCCCGGACTGTCCCCCATGTGGTTCTGGCATAGCCAGCAGTTGATATTGGCCTGTCCGGCAGGTGGTTCCAGCAAGTCGAACAGGTGGCTCCGGCGTTCTTGGCAGGTGGTTCCGGTCTGTCCGGTAGGTGTTTCCGGCGTGTCCGGCACGTGCTTCCGGCACGTCTGAGAGGTGGTTCCGTCATGAGCGACAGGTGATTCCGGAGTGTCCGCCAGGTGGTTCTGGCGTACCCGGCAGGTGATTTTGGCGTGTCTGGCAGGTGTTTCTGGCGAGTCGAGCAGGTGGCTCCGGCATGCTCGGCAGGTGCTTCCGGCGTCTCCGGCACTTGGTTCTGGTGTGTCTGAGAGCTGGTTCCAGCATGTCCGGCAGATGATTCCGGAGTGTCCGCCAAGTGGATCTGGCATACCCAGCAGGTGATTTTGGCGTGTCAGGGAGGTGGTACCGGTGAGTCGAGCAGGTGGTTCCGGCGTGCTCAGCAGGTGGTTCAGTCGGTTCTGGCAGGTGGTATCCGTCTGTTCGGGGTGTGGTTCCAGCATCTCATGAACACGTTTCTGGCACGTCTGAGATGTGGTTCCAGCCGGCCCGACAGGTGTTTCCGCAGTGTCCGCCAAGCGGTTCTGGCGTAGTTGGCAGGTGATTTTGGCATGACTGGCAGGTGGTTCCAGCAAGCCCGGCAGGTGATTCCAAAGTGTTCACCAACTGGTTGTGGCGTAGCCGGCAGGTGATTTTTGCGTGTCCGGCAGGTGGTTCTGGCGAGTCGAGCAGGTGGTTCCGGCGTGCTCGGCTGGTGCTTCCGGGGTCATTGGCACGGGGTTCTGGCATGTCTGAGAGGTGGTTCCTGCATGCCCGGCAAGTGATTCCGGAGTGTTCGCCAAGTGGTTCTGGCATAGTCGGCAGGTGATTTTGGCATGTCCGGCAGGTGGTTCAGGCGAGTTGAGCAGGTGGTTCCAACGTGCTTGGCAGGTGCTTCCGGCGTCTCCGGCACGTGTTTCTGGCACATCTGACAGTTGGTTCCGGCATGCCCGAAAGGTGATTCCGGTCTGTCCGGTAGGTGGTTCCAGCCTGCACGGCATGTGGTTCTGGTACGTCTCAGAGGTGGTTGCGCATGCCCAACAGGTGATTCCGGACTGTCCGCCACATGGTTCTGGCACGTCTGAGAGGTGGTTCCGGCATGCCCGGCAGGTCATCCCAGAGAGTCCTACAAGTGGTTCTGGCATAACACGCAGGTGATTTTGGCGTGTCTGGCAGGTTGTTCCGTTGTGCTTGGCAGGTGGTTCAGGTTTGGCCGGCAGGTGGTTCCAGACTGTCCAGGACGTGTTTCCAGCTTCTCCGGCAGGTGGTTCTGGTACGTCTGAGAGGTGGTTCCGCCATGGCTGGCAGGTGATTCCGGACCGTCCCCCAGGTGGTTCTGGCATAGCCAGCAGTTGATATTGGCCTGTCCGGCAGGTGGTTCCAGCGAGTCGAACAGGTGGCTCCGGCGTGCTCGGCAGGTGGTTCCGGTCTGTCCGGTAGGTGATTCCGGCGTGTCCGGCACGTGCTTCCGGCACGTCTGAGAGGTGGTTCCGGCATGCGCGACAGGTGATTTCAGAGTGTCCGCCAGGTGGTTCTGGCGTACCCGGCAGGTGATTTTGGCGTGTCCGGCAGGTGTTTCTGGCGAGTCGAGCAGGTGGCTCCGGCATGCTCGGCAGGTGCTTCCGGCGTCTCCGGCACGTGGTTCTGGTGTGTCTGAGAGCTGGTTCCGGCATGTCCGGCAGATGATTCCGGAGTGTCCGCCAAGTGGTTCTGGCATACCCTTCTGGTGATTTGGGGATGTCAGGTAGGTGGTTCTGGCGAGTCGAGCAGGTGGCTCCGGCGTGCTCGGCAGGTTGTTCAGACGGGTCTGGCAGGTGTTTTCCGTCTGTTCGGGGTGTGGTTCCAGCATCTCATGCACATGGTTCTGGCACGTCTGAGATGTGGTTCCGGCCGGCCCGACAGGTGTTTCCACAGTGTCCGCCAAGTGGTCCTGTCGTAGTTGGCAGGTGATTTTGGCATGACCGGCAGGTGGTTCCAGCAAGCCCGGCAGGTGATTCCGAAGTGTTCCCCAACTGGTTGTGGCGTAGCCGGCAGGTGATTTTTGCGTGTCCGGCAGGTGGTTCTGGCGAGTCGAGCAGGTGGTTCCGGCGTGCTCGGCAGGTGCTTCCGGGGTCATTGGCACGTGGTTCTGGCATATCTGAGAGGTGGTTCCGGCATGCCCGGCAGGTGATTCCGGAGTGTTCGCCAAGTGTTTGCGGCGTGGCCGGCAGGTGATTTTGCATGTCCAGCGGTCGTTCCGGCGGGTCGAGCCGGTGGTTCCGGCGTGTCCGGCAGGTGGTTCCGGTCTGTCCGGCAGGTGGTTCTGTGGTGTCCGGCACGAGGTTCAGTCTGAGAGGCTGTGCCGGCATGCCCCTCACGTGATTCCGGCTTGTCCCCGAAGTGGTGCTGGTGTAGCGGGCAGGTGATTTTGGCGTGTCCGGCAGGTGGTTCAGGCGAGTTGAGCAGGTGGTTGCGACGTGCTCGGCAGGTGCTTCCGGCGTCTCCGGCACGTGTTTCTGGCACATCTGACTGGTGGTTCCGGCATGCCCAAAAGTTGATTCCGGTCTGTCCGGTAGGTGGTTCCGGCGTGCACGGCACGTGGTTCTGGTACGTCTCAGAGGTGGTTGCGTATGCCCAACAGGTGATTCCGGACTGTCCGCCACGTGCTCCTGGCACGTCTGAGAGGTGGTTCCAACATGCCCGGCAGGTCATTTTGGAGAGTCGTCCAAGTGGTTCTGGTGTAGCCCGCAGGTGATTTTGGCGTGTCCGGCAGGTGGTTCCGCCGTGCTCGGCAGGTGGTTCAGGCATGGCCGTCACGTGGTTCCAGTCTGTCCAGGACGTGTTTCCAGCTTCTCCGGGAGGTCGTTCGGGTACGTCTGAGAGGTGGTTCCACCATGGCTGGCAGGGGATCCCGGACTGTCCCCCAGGTGGTTCTGGCATAGCCAGCAGTTGATATTGGCCTGTCCGGCAGGTGGTTCCAGCGAGTCGAACAGGTGGCTCCGGCGTTCTTGGCAGGTGGTTCCGGTCTGTCCGGTAGGTGTTTTCGGCGTGTCTGGCACGTGCTTCCGGCACGTCTGAGAGGTGGTTCCGTCATGCGCGACAGGTGATTCCGGAGTGTCCGCCAGGTGGTTCTGGCGTACCCAGCAGGTGATTTTGGCGTGTCCGGCAGGTGTTTCTGGCGAGTCGAGCAGGTGGCTCCGGCATGCTCGGCAGGTGCTTCCGGCGTCTCCGGCACTTGGTTCTGGTGTGTCTGAGAGCTGGTTCCGGCATGTCCGGCAGATGATTCCGGAGTTCCGCCAAGTGGTTCTGGCATACCCAGCAGGTGATTTTGGCGTGTCAGGGAGGTGGTACCGGTGAGTCGAGCAGGTGGTTCCGGCGTGCTCAGCAGGTGGTTCAGGCGGTTCTGGCAGGTGGTATCCGTCTGTTCGGGGTGTGATTCCAGCATCTCATGAACACGTTTCTGGCACGTCTGAGATGTGGTTCCAGCCGGCCCGACAGGTGTTTCCGCAGTGTCCGCCAAGCGGTTCTGGCGTAGTTGGCAGGTGATTTTGGCATGACTGGCAGGTGGTTCCAGCAAGCCTGGCAGGTGATTCCAAAGTGTTCACCAACTGGTTGTGGCGTAGCCGGCAGGTGATTTTTGCGTGATCGGCAGGTGGTTCTGGCGAGTCGAGCAGGTGGTTCCGGCGTGCTCGGCTGGTGCTTCCGGGGTCATTGGCACGGGGTTCTGGCATGTCTGAGAGGTGGTTCCTGCATGCCCGGCAAGTGATTCCAGAGTGTTCGCCAAGTGGTTCTGGCATAGTCGGCAGGTGATTTTGGCATGTCCGGCAGGTGGTTCAGGAGAGTTGAGCAGGTGGTTCCAACGTGCTTGGCAGGTGCTTCCGGCGTCTCCGGCACGTGTTTCTGGCACATCTGACAGGTGGTTCCTGCATGCCCGAAAGGTGATTCCGGTCTGTCCGGTAGGTGGTTCCAGCCGGCACGGCATGTGGTTCTGGTACGTCTCAGAGGTGGTTGCGCATGCCCAACAGGTGATTCCGGACTGTCCGCCACATGGTTCTGGCACGTCTGAGAGGTGGTTCCAGCATGCCCGGCAGGTCATCCCAGAGAGTCCTCCAAGTGGTTCTGGCATAACACGCAGGTGATTTTGGCGAGTCTGGCAGGTTGTTCCGTTGTGCTTGGCAGGTGGTTCAGGCTTGGCCGGCAGGTGGTTCCAGACTGTCCAGGACGTGTTTCCAGCTTCTCCGGCAGGTGGTTCTGGTACGTCTGAGAGGTGGTTCCGCCATGGCTGGCAGGTGATTCCGGACCGTCCCCCAGGTGGTTCTGGCATAGCCAGCAGTTGATATTGGCCTGTCTGGCAGGTGGTTCCAGCGAGTCGAACAGGTGGCTCCGGCGTGCTCGGCAGGTGGTTCCGGTCTGTCCGGTAGGTGATTCCGGCGTGTCCGGCACGTGCTTCCGGCACGTCTGAGAGTTGGTTCCGGCATGCGCGACAGGTGATTTCGGAGTGTCCGCCATGTGGTTCTGGCGTAGCCGGCAGGTGATTTTGGCGTGTACGGCAGGTGTTTCTGGCGAGTCGAGCAGGTGGCTCCGGCATGCTCGGCACGTGCTTCCGGCGTCTCCGGCACGTGGTTCTGGTGTGTCTGAGAGCTGGTTCCGGCATGTCCGGCAGATGATTCCGGAGTGTCCGCCAAGTGGTTGTGGCATACCCGGCTGGTGATTTGGGCATGTCAGGTAGGTGGTTCCGGCGAGTCGAACAGGTGGCTCCGGCGTGCTCGGCAGGTGGTTCCGGTCTGTCCGGTAGGTGACTCCGGCGTGTCCGGCACGTGCTTCCGGCACGTCTGAGAGTTGGTTCCGGCATGCCCGGCAGGTGATTCCGGAGTGTTCGCCAAGTGTTTCCGGCGTAGCCGGCAGGTGATTTTGCATGTCCAGCGGTCGTTCCGGCGGGTCGAGCCGGTGGTTCCGGCGTGTCCGGCACGTGGTTCCGGTCTGTCCGGCAGGTGGTTCTGTGGTGTCCGGCACGAGGTTCAGTCTGAGAGGCTGTGCCGGCATGCCCCTCACGTGATTCCGGCTTGTCCCCGAAGTGGTGCTGGTGTAGCGGGCAGGTGAATTTGGCGTGTCCGGCAGGTGGTTCAGGCGAGTTGAGCAGGTGGTTGCGACGTGCTCGGCAGGTGCTTCCGGCGTCTCCGGCACGTGTTTCTGGCACATCTGACTGGTGGTTCCGGCATGCCCAAAAGTTGATTCCGGTCTGTCCGGTAGGTGGTTCCGGCGTGCACGGCACGTGGTTCTGGTACGTGTCAGAGGTGGTTGCGTATGCCCAACAGGTGATTCCGGACTGTCCGCCACGTGCTTCTGGCACGTCTGAGAGGTGGTTCCAACATGCCCGGCAGGTCATTTCGGAGAGTCGTCCAAGTGGTTCTGGCGTAGCCCGCCGGTGATTTTGGCGTGTCCGGCAGGTGGTTCCGCCGTGCTCGGCAGGTGGTTCAGGCATGGCCGTCACGTGGTTCCAGTCTGTCCAGGATATGTTTCCAGCTTCTCCGGCAGGTGGTTCTGGTACGTCTGAGAGGTGGTTCCGCCATGGCTGGCAGGTGATCCCGGACTGTCCCCCAGGTGGTTCTGGCATAGCCAGCAGTTGATATTGGCCTGTCCGGCAGGTGGTTCCAGCGAGTCGAACAGGTGGCTCCGGCGTTCTTGGCAGGTGGTTCCGTTCTGTCCGGTAGGTGTTTCCGGCGTGTCTGGCACGTGCTTCCGGCACGTCTGAGAGGTGGTTCCGTCATGCGCGACAGGTGATTCCGGAGTGTCCGCCAGGTGGTTCTGGCGTACCCGGCAGGTGATTTTGGCGTGTCCGGCAGGTGTTTCTGGCGAGTCGAGCAGGTGGCTCCGGCATGCTCGGCAGGTGCTTCCGGCGTCTCCGGCACTTGGTTCTGGTGTGTCTGAGAGCTGGTTCCGGCATGTCCGGCAGATGATTCCGGAGTGTCCGCCAAGTGGTTCTGGCATACCCAGCAGGTGATTTTGGCGTGTCAGGGAGGTGGTACCGGTGAGTCGAGCAGGTGGTTCCGGCGTGCTCAGCAGGTGGTTCAGGCGGTTCTGGCAGGTGGTATCCGTCTGTTCGGGGTGTGGTTCCAGCATCTCATGAACACGTTTCTGGCACGTCTGAGATGTGGTTCCAGCCGGCCCGACAGGTGTTTCCGCAGTGTCCGCCAAGCGGTTCTGGCGTAGTTGGCAGGTGATTTTGGCATGACTGGCAGGTGGTTCCAGCAAGCCTGGCAGGTGATTCCAAAGTGTTCACCAACTGGTTGTGGCGTAGCCGGCAGGTGATTTTTGCGTGATCGGCAGGTGGTTCTGGCGAGTCGAGCAGGTGGTTCCGGCGTGCTCGGCTGGTGCTTCCGGGGTCATTGGCACGGGGTTCTGGCATGTCTGAGAGGTGGTTCCTGCATGCCCGGCAAGTGATTCCGGAGTGTTCGCCAAGTGGTTCTGGCATAGTCGGCAGGTGATTTTGGCATGTCCGGCAGGTGGTTCAGGCGAGTTGAGCAGGTGGTTCCAACGTGCTTGGCAGGTGCTTCTGGCGTCTCCGGCACGTGTTTCTGGCACATCTGACAGGTTGTTCCGGCATGCCCGAAAGGTGATTCCGGTCTGTCCGGTAGGTGGTTCCAGCCGGCACGGCATGTGGTTCTGGTACGTCTCAGAGGTGGTTGCGCATGCCCAACAGGTGATTCCGGACTGTCCGCCACATGGTTCTGGCACGTCTGAGAGGTGGTTCCGGCATGCCCGGCAGGTCATCCCAGAGAGTCCTCCAAGTGGTTCTGGCATAACACGCAGGTGATTTTGGCGTGTCTGGCAGGTTGTTCCGTTGTGCTTGGCAGGTGGTTCAGGCTTGGCCGGCAGGTGGTTCCAGACTGTCCAGGACGTGTTTCCAGCTTCTCCGGCAGGTGGTTCTGGTACGTCTGAGAGGTGGTTCCGCCATGGCTGGCAGGTGATTCCGGACCGTCCCCCAGGTGGTTCTGGCATAGCCAGCAGTTGATATTGGCCTGTCCGGCAGGTGGTTCCAGCGAGTCGAACAGGTGGCTCCGGCGTGCTCGGCAGGTGGTTCCGGTCTGTCCGGTAGGTGATTCCGGCGTGTCCGGCACGTGCTTCCGGCACGTCTGAGAGGTGGTTCCGGCATGCGCGACAGGTGATTTCGGAGTGTCCGCCAGGTGGTTCTGGCGTAGCCGGCAGGTGATTTTGGCGTGTCCGGCAGGTGTTTCTGGCGAGTCGAGCAGGTGGCTCCGGCATGCTCGGCAGGTGCTTCCGGCGTCTCCGGCACGTGGTTCTGGTGTGTCTGAGAGCTGGTTCCGGCATGTCCGGAAGATGTTTCCGGAGTGTGCGCCAAGTGGTTCTGGCATACCCGGCTGGTGATTTGGGCATGTCAGGTAGGTGGTTCCGGCGAGTCGAGCAGGTGGCTCCGGCGTGCTCGGCAGGTTGTTCAGACGGGTCTGGCAGGTGTTTTCCGTCTGTTCGGGGTGTGGTTCCAGCATCTCATGCACATGGTTCTGGCACGTCTGAGATGTGGTTCCGGCCGGCCCGACAGGTGTTTCCACAGTGTCCGCCAAGTGGTACTGGCGTAGTTGGCAGGTGATTTTGGCATGACCGGCAGGTGGTTCCAGCAAGCCCGGCAGGTGATTCCGAATTGTTCCCCAACTGGTTGTGGCGTAGCCGGCAGGTGATTTTTGCGTGTCCGGCAGGTGGTTCTGGCGAGTCGAGCAGGTGGTTCCGGCGTGCTCGGCAGGTGCTTCCGGGGTCATTGGCACGTGGTTCTGGCATATCTGAGAGGTGGTTCCGGCATGCCCGGCAGGTGATTCCGGAGTGTTCGCCAAGTGTTTCCGGCGTAGCCGGCAGGTGATTTTGCATGTCCAGCGGTCGTTCCGGCGGGTCGAGCCGGTGGTTCCGGCGTGTCCGGCAGGTGGTTCCGGTCTGTCCGGCAGGTGGTTCTGTGGTGTCCGGCACGAGGTTCAGTCTGAGAGGCTGTGCCGGCATGCCCCTCACGTGATTCCGGCTTGTCCCCGAAGTGGTGCTGGTGTAGCGGGCAGGTGATTTTGGCGTGTCCGGCAGGTGGTTCAGGCGAGTTGAGCAGGTGGTTGCGACGTGCTCGGCAGGTGCCTCCGGCGTCTCCGGCACGTGTTTCTGGCACATCTGACTGGTGGTTCCGGCATGCCCGAAAGTTGATTCCGGTCTGTCCGGTAGGTGGTTCCGGCGTGCACGGCACGTGGTTCTGGTACGTCTCAGAGGTGGTTGCGTATGCCCAACAGGTGATTCCGGACTGTCCGCCACGTGCTTCTGGCACGTCTGAGAGGTGGTTCCAACATGCCCGGCAGGTCATTTCGGAGAGTCGTCCAAGTGGTTCTGGCGTAGCCCGCCGGTGATTTTGGCGTGTCCGGCAGGTGGTTCCGCCGTGCTCGGCAGGTGGTTCAGGCATGGCCGTCACGTGGTTCCAGTCTGTCCAGGATATGTTTCCAGCTTCTCCGGCAGGTGGTTCTGGTACGTCTGAGAGGTGGTTCCGCCATGGCTGGCAGGTGATCCCGGACTGTCCCCCAGGTGGTTCTGGCATAGCCAGCAGTTGATATTGGCCTGTCCGGCAGGTGGTTCCAGCGAGTCGAACAGGTGGCTCCGGCGTTCTTGGCAGGTGGTTCCGGTCTGTCCGGTAGGTGTTTCCGGCGTGTCTGGCACGTGCTTCCGGCACCTCTGAGAGGTGGTTCCGTCATGAGCGACAGGTGACTCCGGAGTGTCCGCCAGGTGGTTCTGGCGTACCCGGCAGGTGATTTTGGCGTGTCCGGCAGGTGTTTCTGGCGAGTCGAGCAGGTGGCTCCGGCATGCTCGGCAGGTGCTTCCGGCGTCTCCGGCACTTGGTTCTGGTGTGTCTGAGAGCTGGTTCCGGCATGTCCGGCAGAGGATTCCGGAGTGTCCGCCAAGTGGTTGTGGCATACCCAGCAGGTGATTTTGGCGTGTCAGGGAGGTGGTACCGGTGAGTCGAGCAGGTGGTTCCGGCGTGCTCAGCAGGTGGTTCAGGCGGTTCTGGCAGGTGGTATCCGTCTGTTCGGGGTGTGGTTCCAGCATCTCATGAACACGTTTCTGGCACGTCTGAGATGTGGTTCCAGCCGGCCCGACAGGTGTTTCCGCAGTGTCCGCCAAGCGGTTCTGGCGTAGTTGGCAGGTGATTTTGGCATGACTGGCAGGTGGTTCCAGCAAGCCTGGAAGGTGATTCCAAAGTGTTCACCAACTAGTTGTGGCGTAGCCAGCAGGTGATTTTTGCGTGATCGGCAGGTGGTTCTGGCGAGTCGAGCAGGTGGTTCCGGCGTGCTCGGCTGGTGCTTCCGGGGTCATTGCAACGGGGTTCTGGCATGTCTGAGAGGTGGTTCCGTCATGCGCGACAGGTGATTTCGGAGTGTCCGCCAGGTGGTTCTGGCGTACCCGGCAGGTGAATTTGGCGTGTCCGGCAGGTGTTTCTGGCGAGTCGAGCAGGTGGCTCCGGCATGCTCGGCAGGTGCTTCCGGCGTCTCCGGCACTTGGTTCTGGTGTGTCTGAGAGCTGGTTCCGGCATGTCCGGCAGATGATTCCGGAGTGTGCGCCAAGTGGTTCTGGCATACCCGGCTGGTGATTTGGGCATGTCAGGTAGGTGGTTCCGGCGAGTCGAGCAGGTGGCTCCGGCGTGCTCGGCAGGTTGTTCAGACGGGCCTGGCAGGTGTTTTCCGTCTGTTCGGGGTGTGGTTGAAGCATCTCATGCTCATGGTTCTGGCACGTCTGAGATGTGGTTCCGGCCGGCCCGACAGGTGTTTCCACAGTGTCCGCCAAGTGGTCCTGGCGTAGTTGGCAGGTGATTTTGGCATGACCGGCAGATGGTTCCAGCAAGCCCGGCAGGTGATTCCGAAGTGTTCCCCAACTGGTTGTGGCGTAGCCGGCAGGTGATTTTTGCGTGTCCGGCGTGTGGTTCTGGCGAGTCGAGCAGGTGGTTCCGGCGTGCTCGGCAGGTGCTTCCGGGGTCATTGGCACGTGGTTCTGGCATATCTGAGAGGTGGTTCCGGCATGCCCGGCAGGTGATTCCGGAGTGTTCGCCAAGTGTTTCCGGCGTAGCCGGCAGGTGATTTTGCATGTCCAGCGGTCGTTCCGGCGGGTCGAGCCGGTGGTTCCGGCGTGTCCGGCAGGTGGTTCCGGTCTGTCCGGCAGGTGGTTCTGTGGTGTCCGGCACGAGGTTCAGTCTGAGAGGCTGTGCCGGCATGCCCCTCACGTGATTCCGGCTTGTCCCCGAAGTGGTGCTGGTGTAGCGGGCAGGTGATTTTGGCGTGTCCGGCAGGTGGTTCAGGCGAGTTGAGCAGGTGGTTGCGACGTGCTCGGCAGGTGCTTCCGGCGTCTCAGGCACGTGTTTCTGGCACATCTGACTGGTGGTTCCGGCATGCCCAAAAGTTGATGCCGGTCTGTCCGGTAGGTGGTTCCGGCGTGCACGGCACGTGGTTCTGGTACGTCTCAGAGGTGGTTGCGTATGCCCAAGAGGTGATTCCGGACTGTCCGCCACGTGCTTCTGGCACGTCTGAGAGGTGGTTCCAACATGCCCGGCAGGTCATTTCGGAGAGTCGTCCAAGTGGTTCTGCCGTAGCCCGCCGGTGATTTTGGCGTGTCCGGCAGGTGGTTCCGCCGTGCTCGGCAGGTGGTTCAGGCATGGACGTCACGTGGTTCCAGTCTTTCCAGGATATGCTTCCAGCTTCTCCGGCAGGTGGTTCTGGTACGTCTGAGAGGTGGTTCCGCCATGGCTGGCAGGTGATCCCGGACTGTCCCCCAGGTGGTACTGGCATAGCCAGCAGTTGATATTGGCCTTTCTGGCAGGTGGTTCCAGCAAGTCGAAAAGGTGGCTCGGGCGTTCTTGGCAGGTGGTTCCGGTCTGTCCGGTAGGTGTTTCCGGCGTGTCTGGCACGTGCTTCCGGCACGTCTGAGAGGTGGTTCCGGCATGCGCGACAGGTCATTTCGGAGTGTCCGCCAGGTGGTTCTGGCGTACCCGGCAGGTGATTTTGGCGTGTCAGGGAGGTGGTACCGGTGAGTCGAGCAGGTGGTTCCGGCGTGCTCAGCAGGTGGTTCAGGCGGTTCTGGCAGGTGGTATCCGTCTGTTCGGGGTGTGGTTCCAGCATCTCATGAACACGTTTCTGGCACGTCTGAGATGTGGTTCCAGCCGGCCCGACAGGTGTTTCCGCAGTGTCCGCCAAGCGGTTCTGGCGTAGTTGGCAGGTGATTTTGGCATGACTGGCAGGTGGTTCCAGCAAGCCTGGCAGGTGATTCCAAAGTGTTCACCAACTGGTTGTGGCGTAGCCGGCAGGTGATTTTTGCGTGATCGGCAGGTGGTTCTGGCGAGTCGAGCAGGTGGTTCCGGCGTGCTCGGCTGGTGCTTCCGGGGTCATTGGCACGGGGTTCTGGCATGTCTGAGAGGTGGTTCCTGCATGCCCGGCAAGTGATTCCGGAGTGTTCGCCAAGTGGTTCTGGCATAGTCGGCAGGTGATTTTGGCATGTCCGGCAGGTGGTTCAGGCGAGTTGAGCAGGTGGTTCCAACGTGCTTGGCAGGTGCTTCCGGCGTCTCCGGCACGTGTTTCTGGCACATCTGACAGGTGGTTCCGGCATGCCCGAAAGGTGATTCCGGTCTGTCCGGTAGGTGGCTCCAGCCGGCACGGCATGTGGTTCTGGTACGTCTCAGAGGTGGTTGCGCATGCCCAACAGGTGCTTCCGGACTGTCCGCCACATGGTTCTGGCACGTCTGAGAGGTGGTTCCGGCATGCCCGGCAGGTCATCCCAGAGAGTCCTCCAAGTGGTTGTGACATTACACGCAGGAGATTTTGGCGTGTCTGGCAGGTTGTTCCGTTGTGCTTGGCAGGTGGTTCAGGCTTGGACGGCAGGTGGTTCCAGACTGTCCAGGACGTGTTTCCAGCTTCTCCGGCAGGTGGTTCTGGTACGTCTGAATGGTGGTTCCGCCATGTCTGGCAGGTGATTCCGGACCGTCCCCCAGGTGGTTCTGGCATAGCCAGCAGTTGATATTGGCCTGTCCGGCAGGTGGTTCCAGCGAGTCGAACAGGTGGCTCCGGCGTGCTCGGCAGGTGGTTCCGGTCTGTCCGGTAGGTGATTCCGGCGTGTCCGGCACGTGCTTCCGGCACGTCTGAGAGGTGGTTCCGGCATGCGCGACAGGTGATTTTGGAGTGTCCGCCAGGTGGTTCTGGCGTACCCGGCAGGTGATTTTGGCGTGTCCAGCAGGTGTTTCTGGCGAGTCGAGCAGGTGGCTCCGGCATGCTCGGCAGGTGCTTCCGGCGTCTCCGGCACGTGGTTCTGGTGTGTCTGAGAGCTGGTTCCGGCATGTCCGGCAGATGATTCCGGAGTGTCCGCCAAGTGGTTCTGGCATACCCGGCTGGTGATTTGGGCATGTCAGGTAGGTGGTTCCGGCGAGTCGAGCAGGTGGCTCCGGCGTGCTCGGCAGGTTGTTCAGACGGGTCTGGCAGGTGTTTTCCGTCTGTTCGGGGTGTGGTTCCAGCATCTCATGCACATGGTTCTGGCACGTCTGAGATGTGGTTCCGGCCGGCCCGACAGGTGTTTCCACAGTGTCCGCCAAGTGGTACTGGCGTAGTTGGCAGGTGATTTTGGCATGACCGGCAGGTGGTTCCAGCAAGCCCGGCAGGTGATTCCGAAGTGTTCCCCAACTGCTTGTGGCGTAGCCGGCAGGTGATCTTTGCGTGTCCGGCAGGTGGTTCTGGCGAGTCGAGCAGGTGGTTCCGGCGTGCTCGGCAGGTGCTTCCGGGGTCATTGGCACGTGGTTCTGGCATATCTGAGAGGTGGTTCCGGCATGCCCGGCAGGTGATTCCGGAGTGTTTGCCAAGTGTTTCCGGCGTAGCCGGCAGGTGATTTTGCATGTCCAGCGGTCGTTCCGGCGGGTCGAGCCGGTGGTTCCGGCGTGTCCGGCAGGTGGTTCCGGTCTGTCCGGCAGGTGGTTCTGTGGTGTCCGGCACGAGGTTCAGTCTGAGAGGCTGTGCCGGCATGCCCCTCACGTGATTCCGGCTTGTCCCCGAAGTGGTGCTGGTGTAGCGGGCAGGTGATTTTGGCGTGTCCGGCAGGTGGTTCAGGCGAGTTGAGCAGGTGGTTGCGACGTGCTCGGCAGGTGCTTCCGCCGTCTCCGGCACGTGTTTCTGGCACATCTGACTGGTGGTTCCGGCATGCCCAAAAGTTGATTCCGGTCTGTCCGGTAGGTGGTTCCGGCGTGCACGGCACGTGGTTCTGGTACGTCTCAGAGGTGGTTGCGTATGCCCAACAGGTGATTCCGGACTGTCCGCCACGTGCTTCTGGCACGTCTGAGAGGTGGCTCCAACATGCCCGGCAGGTCATTTCGGAGAGTCGTCCAAGTGGTTCTGGCGTAGCCCGCAGGTGATTTTGGCGTGTCCGGCAGGTGGTTCCGCCGTGCTGGGCTTGTGGTTCAGGCATGGCCGTCACGTGGTTCCAGTCTGTCCAGGACGTGTTTCCAGCTTCTCCGGCAGGTGGTTCTGGTACGGCTGAGAGGTGGTTCCGCCATGGCTGGCAGGTGATCCCGGACTGTCCCCCAGGTGGTTCTGGCATAGCCAGCAGTTGATATTGGCCTGTCCGGCAGGTGGTTCCAGCGAGTCGAACAGGTGGCTCCGGCGTGCTCGGCAGGTGGTTCCGGTCTGTCTGGTAGGTGTTTCCGGCGTGTCTGGCACGTGCTTCCGGCACGTCTGAGAGGTGGTTCCGTCATGCACGACAGGTGATTCCGGAGTGTCCGCCAGGTGGTTCTGGCGTACCCGGCAGGTGATTTTGGCGTGTCCGGCAGGTGTTTCTGGCGAGTCGAGCAGGTGGCTCCGGCATGCTCGGCAGGTGCTTCCGGCGTCTCCGGCACTTGGTTCTGGTGTGTCTGAGAGCTGGTTCCGGCATGTCCGGCAGATGATTCCGGAGTGTCCGCCAAGTGGTTCTCGCATACCCAGCAGGTGATTTTGGCATGTCAGGGAGGTGGTACCGGTGAGTCGAGCAGGTGGTTCCGGCGTGCTCAGCAGGTGGTTCAGGCGGTTCAGGCAGGTGGTATCCGTCTGTTCGGGGTGTGGTTCCAGCATCTCATGAACACGTTTCTGGCACGTCTGAGATGTGGTTCCAGCCGGCCCGACAGGTGTTTCCGCAGTGTCCGCCAAGCGGTTCTGGCGTAGTTGGCAGGTGATTTTGGCATGACTGGCAGGTGGTTCCAGCAAGCCTGGCAGGTGATTCCAAAGTGTTCACCAACTGGTTGTGGCATAGCCGCCAGGTGATTTTTGCGTGATCGGCAGGTGGTTCTGGCGAGTCGAGCAGGTGGTTCCGGCGTGCTCGGCTGGTGCTTCCGGGGTCATTGGCACGGGGTTCTGGCATGTCTGAGAGGTGGTTCCTGCATGCCCGGCAAGTGATTCCGGAGTGTTCGCCAAGTGGTTCTGGCATAGTCAGCAGGTGATTTTGGCATGTCTGGCAGGTGGTTCAGGCGAGTTGAGCAGGTGGTTCCACTGTGCTTGGCAGGTGCTTCCGGCGTCTCCGGCACGTGTTTCTGGCACATCTGACAGGTGGTTCCGGCATGCCCGAAAGGTGATTCCGGTCTGTCCGGTAGGTGGTTCCAGCCGGCACGGCATGTGGTTCTGGTACGTCTCAGAGGTGGTTGCGCATGCCCAACAGGTGATTCCGGACTGTCCGCCACATGGTTCTGGCACGTCTGAGAGGTGGTTCCGGCATGCCCGGCAGGTCATCCCAGAGAGTCCTCCAAGTGGTTCTGGCATAACACGCAGGTGATTTTGGCGTGTCTGGCAGGTTGTTCCGTTGTGCTTGGCAGGTGGTTCAGGCTTGGCCGGCAGGTGGTTCCAGACTGTCCAGGACGTGTTTCCAGCTTCTCCGGCAGGTGGTTCTGGTACGTCTGAGAGGTGGTTCCGCCATGGCTGGCAGGTGATTCCGGACCGTCCCCCAGGTGGTTCTGGCATAGCCAGCAGTTGATATTGGCCTGTCCGGCAGGTGGTTCCAGCGAGTCGAACAGGTGGCTCCGGCGTGCTCGGCAGGTGGTTCCGGTCTGTCCGGTAGGTGATTCCGGCGTGTCCGGCACGTGCTTCCGGCACATCTGAGAGGTGGTTCCGGCATGCGCGACAGGTGATTTCGGAGTGTCCGCCAGGTGGTTCTGTCGTAGCCGGCAGGTGATTTTGGCGTGTCCGGCAGGTGTTTCTGGCGAGTCTAGCATGTGGCTCCGGACTGCTCGGCAGGTGCTTCCGGCGTCTCCGGCACGTGGTCCTGGTGTGTCTGAGAGCTGGTTCCGGCATGTCCGGCAGAGGATTCCGGAGTGTCCGCCAAGTGGTTCTGGCATACCCGGCTGGTGATTTGGGCATGTCAGGTAGATGGTTCTGGCGAGTCTAGCAGGTGGCTCCGGCATGCTCGGCAGGTTTTTCAGAGGGGTCTGGCAGGTGTTTTCCGTCTATTCGGGGTGTGGTTCCAGCATCTCATGCACATGGTTCTGGCACGTCTGAGATGTGGTTCCGGCCGGCCCGACAGGTGTTTCCACAGTGTCCGCCAAGTGGTACTGGCGTAGTTGGCAGGTGATTTTGGCATGACCGGCAGGTGGTTCCAGCAAGCCCGGCAGGTGATTCCGAAGTGTTCCCCAACTGGTTGTGGCGTAGCCGGCAGGTGATTTTTGCGTGTCCGGCAGGTGGTTCTGGCGAGTCGAGCAGGTGGTTCCGGCGTGCTCGGCAGGTGCTTCCGGGGTCATTGGCACGTGGTTCTGGCATATCTGAGAGGTGGTTCCGGCATGCCCGGCAGGTGATTCCGGAGTGTTCGCCAAGTGTTTCCGGCGTAGCCGGCAGGTGATTTTGCATGTCCAGCGGTCGTTCCGGCGGGTCGAGCCGGTGGTTCCGGCGTGTCCGGCAGGTGGTTCCGGTCTGTCCGGCAGGTGGTTCTGTGGTGTCCGGCACGAGGTTCAGTCTGAGAGGCTGTGCCGGCATGCCCCTCACGTGATTCCGGCTTGTCCCCGAAGTGGTGCTGGTGTAGCGGGCAGGTGATTTTGGCGTGTCCGGCAGGTGGTTCAGGCGAGTTGAGCAGGTGGTTGCGACGTGCTCGGCAGGTGCTTCCGGCGTCTCCGGCACGTGTTTCTGGCACATCTGACTGGTGGTTCCGGCATGCCCAAAAGTTGATTCCGGTCTGTCCGGTAGGTGGTTCCGGCGTGCACGGCACGTGGTTCTGTTACGTGTCAGAGGTGGTTGCGTATGCCCAACAGGTGATTCCGGACTGTCCGCCACGTGCTTCTGGCACGTCTGAGAGGTGGTTCCAACATGCCCGGCAGGTCATTTCGGAGAGTCGTCCAAGTGGTTCTGGCGTAGCCCGCAGGTGATTTTGGCGTGTCCGGCAGGTGGTTCCGCCGTGCTCGGCAGGTGGTTCAGGCATGGCCGTCACGTGGTTCCAGTCTGTCCAGGACGTGTTTCCAGCTTCTCCGGCAGGTGGTTCTGGTACGTCTGAGAGGTGGTTCCGCCATGGCTGGCAGTTGAACCCGGACTGTCCCCCACGTGGTTCTGGCATAGCCAGCAGTTGATATTGGCCTGTCCGGCAGGTGGTTCCAGCGAGTCGAACAGGTGGCTCCGGCGTTCTTGGCAGGTGGTTACGGTCTTTCCGGTAGGTGTTTCCGGCGTGTCTGGCACGTGCTTCCGGCACGTCTGAGAGGTGGTTCCGGCATGCGCGACAGGTGATTTCGGAGTGTGCGCCAGGTGGTTCTGGCGTACCAGGCAGGTGATTTTGGCGTGTCCGGCAGGTGTTTCTGGCGAGTCGAGCAGGTGGCTCCGGCACGCTCGGCAGGTGCTTCCGGCGTCTCCGGCACGTGGTTCTGGTGTGTCTGAGAGCTGGTTCCGGCATGTCCGGCAGATGATTCCGGAGTGTCCGCCAAGTGGTTCTGGCATACCCAGCAGGTGATTTTGGCGTGTCAGGGAGGTGGTACCGGTGAGTCGAGCAGGTGGTTCCGGTGTGCTCAGCAGGTGGTTCAGGCGGTTCTGGCAGGTGGTATGCGTCTGTTCGGGGTGTGGTTCCAGCATCTCATGCACATGGTTCTGGCACGTCTGAGATGTGGTTCCGGCCGGCCCGACAGGTGTTTCCACAGTGTCCGCCAAGTGGTACTGGCGTAGTTGGCAGGTGATTTTGGCATGACCGGCAGGTGGTTCCAGCAAGCCCGGCAGGTGATTCCGAAGTGTTCCCCAACTGGTTGTGGCGTAGCCGGCAGGTGATTTTTGCGTGTCCGGCAGGTGGTTCTGGCGAGTCGAGCAGGTGGTTCCGGCGTGCTCGGCAGGTGCTTCCGGGGTCATTGGCACGTGGTTCTGGCATATCTGAGAGGTGGTTCCGGCATGCCCGGCAGGTGATTCCGGAGTGTACGCCAAGTGTTTCCGGCGTAGCCGGCAGGTGATTTTGCATGTCCAGCGGTCGTTCCGGCGGGTCGAGCCGGTGGTTCCGGCGTGTCCGGCAGGTGGTTCCGGTCTGTCCGGCAGGTGGTTCTGTGGTGTCCGGCACGAGGTTCAGTCTGAGAGGCTGTGCCGGCATGCCCCTCACGTGATTCCGGCTTGTCCCCGAAGTGGTGCTGGTGTAGCGGGCAGGTGAATTTGGCATGTCCGGCAGGTGGTTCAGGTGAGTTGAGCAGGTGGTTGCGACGTGCTCGGCAGGTGCTTCCGGCGTCTCCGGCACGTGTTTCTGGCACATCTGACTGGTGGTTCCGGCATGCCCAAAAGTTGATTCCGGTCTGTCCGGTAGGTGGTTCCGGCGTGCACGGCACGTGGTTCTGGTACGTCTCAGAGGTGGTTGCGTATGCCCAACAGGTGATTCCGGACTGTCTGCCACGTGCTTCTGGCACGTCTGAGAGGTGGTTCCAACATGCCCGGCAGGTCATTTCGGAGAGTCGTCCAAGTGGTTCTGGCGTAGCCCGCAGGTGATTTTGGCGTGTCCGGCAGGTGGTTCCATCGTGCTCGGCAGGTGGTTCAGGCATGGCCGTCACGTGGTTCCAGTCTGTCCAGGACGTGTTTCCAGATTCTCCGGCAGGTGGTTCTGGTATGTCTGAGAGGTGGTTCCGCCATGGCTGGCAGGTGATTCCGGACCGTCCCCCAGGTGGTTCTGGCATAGCCAGCAGTTGATATTGGCCTGTCCGGCAGGTGGTTCCAGCGAGTCGAACAGGTGGCTCCGGCGTTCTTGGCAGGTGGTTCCGGTCTGTCCGGTAGGTGTTTCCGGCGTGTCTGGCACGTGCTTCCGGCACGTCTGACAGGTGGTTCCGTCATGCGCGACAGGTGATTCCGGAGTGTCCGCCAGGTGGTTCTGGCGTACCCGGCAGGTGATTTTGGCGTGTCCGGCAAGTGTTTCTGGCGAGTCGAGCAGGTGGCTCCGGCGTGCTCGGCAGGTGGTTCCGGTCTGTCCGGTAGGTGATTCCGGCGTGTCCGGCACGTGCTTCCGGCACGTCTGAGAGGTGGTTCCGGCATGCGCGACAGGTGATTTCGGAGTGTCCGCCAGGTGGTTCTGGCGTACCCGGCAGGTGATTTTGGCGTGTCCGGCAGGTGTTTCTGGCGAGTCGAGCAGGTGGCTCCGGCATGCTCGGCAGGTGCTTCCGGCGTCTCCGGCACGTGGTTCTGGTGTGTCTGAGAGCTGGTTCCGGCATGTCCGGCAGATGATTCCGGAGTGTCCGGCAAGTGGTTCTGGCATACCCGGCTGGTGATTTTGGCGTGTCAGGGAGGTGGTACCGGTGAGTCGAGCAGGTGGTTCCGGCGTGCTCAGCAGGTGGTTCAGGCGGTTCTGGCAGGTGGTATCCGTCTGTTCGGGGTGTGGTTCCAGCATCTCATGAACACGTTTCTGGCACGTCTGAGATGTGGTTCCAGCCGGCCCGACAGGTGTTTCCGCAGTGTCCGCCAAGCGGTTCTGGCGTAGTTGGCAGGTGATTTTGGCATGACTGGCAGGTGGTTCCAGCAAGCCTGGCAGGTGATTCCAAAGTGTTCACCAACTGGTTGTGGCGTAGCCGGCAGGTGATTTTTGCGTGATCGGCAGGTGGTTCTGGCGAGTCGAGCAGGTGGTTCCGGCGTGCTCGGCTGGTGCTTCCGGGGTCATTGGCACGGGGTTCTGGCATGTCTGAGAGGTGGTTCCTGCATGCCCGGCAAGTGATTCCGGAGTGTTCGCCAAGTGGTTCTGGCATAGTCGGCAGGTGATTTTGGCATGTCCGACAGGTGGTTCAGGCGAGTTGAGCAGGTGGTTCCAACGTGCTTGGCAGGTGCTTCCGGCGTCTCCGGCACGTGTTTCTGGCACATCTGACAGGTGGTTCCGGCATGCCCGAAAGGTGATTCCGGTCTGTCCGGTAGGTGGTTCCAGCCGGCACGGCATGTGGTTCTGGTACGTCTCAGAGGTGGTTGCACATGCCCAACAGGTGATTCCGGACTGTCCGCCACATGGTTCTGGCACGTCTGAGAGGTGGTTCCGGCATGCCCGGCAGGTCATCCCAGAGAGTCCTCCAAGTGGTTCTGGCATAACACGCAGGTGATTTTGGCGTGTCTGGCAGGTTGTTCCGTTGTGCTTGGCAGGTGGTTCAGGCTTGGCCGGCAGGTGGTTCCAGACTGTCCAGGACGTGTTTCCAGCTTCTCCGGCAGGTGGTTCTGGTACGTCTGAGAGGTGGTTCCGCCATGGCTGGCAGGTGATTCCGGACCGTCCCCCAGGTGGTTCTGGCATAGCCAGCAGTTGATATTGGCCTGTCCGGCAGGTGGTTCCAGCGAGTCGAACAGGTGGCTCCGGCGTGCTCGGCAGGTGGTTCCGGTCTGTCCGGTAGGTGATTCCGGCGTGTCCGGCACGTGCTTCCGGCACGTCTGAGAGGTGGTTCCGGCATGCGCGACAGGTGATTTCGGAGTGTCCGCCAGGTGGTTCTGTCGTACCCGGCAGGTGATTTTGGCGTGTCCGGCAGGTGTTTCTGGCGAGTCTAGCATGTGGCTCCGGACTGCTCGGCAGGTGCTTCCGGCGTCTCCGGCACGTGGTCCTGGTGTGTCTGAGAGCTGGTTCCGGCATGTCCGGCAGAGGATTCCGGAGTGTCCGCCAAGTGGTTCTGGCATACCCGGCTGGTGATTTGGGCATGTCAGGTAGATGGTTCTGGCGAGTCGAGCAGGTGGCTCCGGCGTGCTCGGCAGGTTGTTCAGAGGGGTCTGGCAGGTGTTTTCCGTCTGTTCGGGGTGTGGTTCCAGCATCTCATGCACATGGTTCTGGCACGTCTGAGATGTGGTTCCAACATGCCCGGCAGGTCATTTCGGAGAGTCGTCCAAGTGGTTCTGGCGTAGCCCGCAGGTGATTTTGGCGTGTCCGGCAGGTGGTTCCGCCGTGCTCGGCAGGTGGTTCAGGCATGGCCGTCACGTGGTTCCAGTCTGTCCAGGACGTGTTTCCAGCTTCTCCGGCAGGTGGTTCTGGTACGTCTGAGAGGTGGTTCCGCCATGGCTGGCAGGTGATCCCGGACCGTCCCCCAGGTGGTTCTGGCATAGCCAGCAGTTGATATTGGCCTGTCCGGCAGGTGGTTCCAGCGAGTCGAACAGGTGGCTCCGGCGTTCTTGGCAGGTGGTTCCGGTCTGTCCGGTAGGTGTTTCCGACGTGTCTGGCACGTGCTTCCGGCACGTCTGACAGGTGGTTCCGTCATGCGCGACAGGTGATTCCGGAGTGTCCGCCAGGTGGTTCTGGCGTACCCGGCAGGTGATTTTGGCGTGTCCGGCAAGTGTTTCTGGCGAGTCGAGCAGGTGGCTCCGGCGTGCTCGGCAGGTGGTTCCGGTCTGTCCGGTAGGTGATTCCGGCGTGTCCGGCACGTGCTTCCGGCACGTCTGAGAGGTGGTTCCGGCATGCGCGACAGGTGATATCGGAGTGTCCGCCAGGTGGTTCTGGCGTACCCGGCAGGTGATTTCGGCGTGTCCGGCAGGTGTTTCTGGCGAGTCGAGCAGGTGGCTCCGGCATGCTCGGCAGGTGCTTCCGGCGTCTCCGGCACGTGGTTCTGGTGTGTCTGAGAGCTGGTTCCGGCATGTCCGGCAGATGATTCCGGAGTGTCCGCCAAGTGGTTCTGGCATACCCGGCTGGTGATTTGGGCATGTCAGGTAGGTGGTTCCGGCGAGTCGAGCAGGTGGCTCCGGCGTGCTCGGCAGGTTGTTCAGACGGGTCTGGCAGGTGTTTTCCGTCTGTTCGGGGTGTGGTTCCAGCATCTCATGCACATGGTTCTGGCACGTCTGAGATGTGGTTCCGGCCGGCCCGACAGGTGTTTCCACAGTGTCCGCCAAGTGGTACTGGCGTAGTTGGCAGGTGATTTTGGCATGACCGGCAGGTGGTTCCAGCAAGCCCGGCAGGTGATTCCGAAGTGTTCCCCAACTGGTTGTGGCGTAGCCGGCAGGTGATCTTTGCGTGTCCGGCAGGTGGTTCTGGCGAGTCGAGCAGGTGGTTCCGGCGTGCTCGGCAGGTGCTTCCGGGGTCATTGGCACGTGGTTCTGGCATATCTGAGAGGTGGTTCCGGCATGCCCGGCAGGTGATTCCGGAGTGTTCGCCAAGTGTTTCCGGCGTAGCCGGCAGGTGATTTTGCATGTGCAGCGGTCGTTCCGGCGGGTCGAGCCGGTGGTTCCGGCGTGTCCGGCAGGTGGTTCCGGTCTGTCCGGCAGGTGGTTCTGTGGTGTCCGGCACGAGGTTCAGTCTGAGAGGCTGTGCCGGCATGCCCCTCACGTGATTCCGGCTTGTCCCCGAAATGGTGCTGGTGTAGCGGGCAGGTGAATTTGGCGTGTCCGGCAGGTGGTTCAGGCGAGTTGAGCAGGTGGTTGCGACGTGCTCGGCAGGTGCTTCCGGCGTCTCCGGCACGTGTTTCTGGCACATCTGACTGGTGGTTCCGGCATGCCCAAAAGTTGATTCCGGTCTGTCCGGTAGGTGGTTCCGGCGTGCACGGCACGTGGTTCTGGTACGTCTCAGAGGTGGTTGCGTATGCCCAACAGGTGATTCCGGACTGTCCGCCACGTGCTTCTGGCACGTCTGAGAGGTGGTTCCAACATGCCCGGCAGGTCATTTCGGAGAGTCGTCCAAGTGGTTCTGGCGTAGCCCGCAGGTGATTTTGGCGTGTCCGGCAGGTGGTTCCGCCGTGCTCGGCAGGTGGTTCAGGCATGGCCGTCACGTGGTTCCAGTCTGTCCAGGACGTGTTTCCAGCTTCTCCGGCAGGTGGTTCTGGTACGTCTGAGAGGTGGTTCCGCCATGGCTGGCAGGTGATCCCGGACCATCCCCCAGGTGGTTCTGGCATAGCCAGCAGTTGATATTGGCCTGTCCGGCAGGTGGTTCCAGCGAGTCGAACAGGTGGCTCCGGCGTGCTCGGCAGGTGGTTCCGGTCTGTCCGGTAGGTGATTCCGGCGTGTCCGGCACGTGCTTCCGGCACGTCTGAGAGGTGGTTCCGTCATGCGCGGCAGGTGATTCCGTAGTGTCCGCCAGGTTGTTCTGGCATTCCCGGCATTTGATTTTGGCGTGTCCGGCAGGTGTTTCTGGCGAGTCGAGCAGTTGGCTCCGGCATGCTCGGCAGGTGCTTCCGGCGTCTCCGGCACTTGGTTCTGGTGTGTCTGAGAGCTGGTTCCGGCATGTCCGGCAGTTGATTCCGGAGTGTCCGCCAAGTGGTTCTGGCATACCCAGCAGGTGATTTAGGCGTGTCAGGAAGGTGGTACCGGTGAGTCGAGCAGGTGGTTCCGGCGTGCTCAGCAGGTGGTTCACGCGGTTCTGGCAGGTGGTATCCGTCTGTTCAGGGTGTGGTTCCAGCATCTCATGAACACGTTTCTGGCACGTCTGAGATGTGGTTCCAGCCGGCCCGACAGGTGTTTCCGCAGTGTCCGCCAAGCGGTTCTGGCGTAGTTGGCAGGTGATTTTGGCATGACTGGCAGGTGGTTCCAGCAAGCCTGGCAGGTGATTCCAAAGTGTTCACCAACTGGTTGTGGCGTAGCCGGCAGGTGATTTTTGCGTGATCGGCAGGTGGTTCTGGCGAGTGGAGCAGGTGGTTCCGGCGTGCTCGGCTGGTGCTTCCGGGGTCATTGGCACGGGGTTCTGGCATGTCTGAGAGGTGGTTCCTGCATGCCTGGCAAGTGATTCCAGAGTGTTCGCCAAGTGGTTCTGGCATAGTCGGCAGGTGATTTTGGCATGTCCGGCAGGTGGTTCAGGCGAGTTGAGCAGGTGGTTCCAACGTGCTTGGCAGGTGCTTCCGGCGTCTCCGGCACGTGTTTCTGGCACATCTGACAGGTGGTTCCGGCATGCCCGAAAGGTGATTCCGGTCTGTCCGGTAGGTGGTTCCAGCTGGCACGGCATGTGGTTCTGGTACGTCTCAGAGGCGGTTGCACATGCCCAACAGGTGATTCCGGACTGTCCGCCACATGGTTCTGGCACGTCTGAGAGGTGGTTCCGGCATGCCCGGCAGGTCATCCCAGAGAGTCCTCCAAGTGGTTCTGGCATAACACGCAGGTGATATTGGCGTGTCTGGCAGGTTGTTCCGTTGTGCTTGGCAGGTGGTTCAGGCTTGGCCGGCAGGTGGTTCCAGACTGTCCAGGACGTGTTTCCAGGTTCTCCGGCAGGTGGTTCTGGTACGTCTGAGAGGTGGTTCCGCCATGGCTGGCAGGTGATTCCGGACCGTCCCCCAGGTGGTTCTGGCATAGCCAGCAGTTGATATTGGCCTGTCCGGCAGTTGGTTCCAGCGAGTCGAACAGGTGGCTCGGGCGTGCTCGGCAGGTGGTTCCGGTCTGTCCGGTAGGTGATTCCGGCGTGTCCGGCACGTGCTTCCGGCACGTCTGAGAGGTGGTTCCGGCATGCGCGACAGGTGATTTCGGAGTGTCCGCCAGGTGGTTCTGGCGTACCCGGCAGGTGATTTTGGCGTGTCCGGCAGGTGTTTCTGGCGAGTCGAGCAGGTGGCTCCGGCATGCTCGGCAGGTGCTTCCGGCGTCTCCGGCACGTGGTTCTGGTGTGTCTGAGAGCTGGTTCCGGCATGTCCGGCAGATGATTCCGGAGTGTGCGCCAAGTGGTTCTGGCATACCCGGCTGGTGATTTGGGCATGTCAGGTAGGTGGTTCCGGCGAGTCGAGCAGGTGGCTCCGGCGTGCTCGGCAGGTTGTTCAGACGGGTCTGGCAGGTGTTTTCCGTCTGTTCGGGGTGTGGTTCCAGCATCTCATGCACATGGTTCTGGCACGTCTGAGATGTGGTTCCGGCCGGCCCGACAGGTGTTTCCACAGTGTCCGCCAAGTGGTACTGGCGTAGTTGGCAGGTGATTTTGGCATGACCGGCAGGTGGTTCCAGCAAGCCCGGCAGGTGGTTCCGAAGTGTTCCCCAACTGGTTGTGGCGTAGCCGGCAGGTGATTTTTGCGTGTCCGGCGTGTGGTTCTGGCGAGTCGAGCAGGTGGTTCCGGCGTGCTCGGCTGGTGCTTCCGGGGTCATTGGCACGTGGTTCTGGCATATCTGAGAGGTGGTTCCGGCATGCCCGGCAGGTGATTCCGGAGTGTTCGCCAAGTGTTTCCGGCGTAGCCGGCAGGTGATTTTGCATGTCCAGCGGTCATTCCGGCGGGTCGAGCCGGTGGTTCCGGCGTGTCCGGCTGGTGGTTCTGTGGTGTCCGGCACGAGGTTCAGTCTGAGAGGCTGTGCCGGCATGCCCCTCACGTGATTCCGGCTTGTCCCCGAAGTGGTGCTGGTGTAGCGGGCAGGTGATTTTGGCGTGTCCGGCAGGTGGTTCAGGCGATTTGAGCAGGTGGTTGCGACGTGCTCGGCAGGTGCTTCTGGCGTCTCCGGCACGTGTTTCTGGCACATCTGACTGGTGGTTCCGGCATGCCCAAAAGTTGAATCCGGTGTGTCCGGTAGGTGGTTCCGGCGTGCACGGCACGTGGTTCTGGTACGTCTCAGAGGTGGTTGCGTATGCCCAACAGGTGATTCCGGACTGTCCGCCACGTGCTTCTGGCACGTCTGAGAGGTGGTTCCAACATGCCCGGCAGGTCATTTCGGAGAGTCGTCCAAGTGGTTCTGGCGTAGCCCGCAGGTGATTTTGGCGTGTCCGGCAGGTGGTTCCGCCGTGCTCGGCAGGTGGTTCAGGCATGGCCGTCACGTGGTTCCAGTCTGTCCAGGACGTGTTTCCAGCTTCTCCGGCAGGTGGTTCTGGTACGTCTGAGAGGTGGTTCCGCCATGGCTGGCAGGTGATTCCGGACCGTCCCCCAGGTGGTTCTGGCATAGCCAGCAGTTGATATTGGCCTGTCCGGCAGGTGGTTCCAGCGAGTCGAACAGGTGGCTCCGGCGTTTTTGGCAGGTGGTTCCGGTCTGTCCGGTAGGTGTTTCCGGCGTGTCTGGCACGTGCTTCCGGCACGTCTGAGAGGTGGTTCCGTCATGCGCGACAGGTGATTCCGGAGTGTCCGCCAGGTGGTTCTGGCGTACCCGGCAGGTGATTTTGGCGTGTCCGGCAGGTGTTTCTGGCGAGTCGAGCAGGTGGCTCCGGCATGCTCGGCAGGTGCTTCCGGCGTCTCCGGCACGTGGTTCTGGTGTGTCTGAGAGCTGGTTCCGGCATGTCCGGCAGAGGATTCCGGAGTGTCCGCCAAGTGGTTCTGGCATACCCGGCTGGTGATTTGGGCATGTCAGGTAGGTGGTTCCGGCGAGTCGAGCAGGTGGCTCCGGCGTGCTCGGCAGGTTGTTCAGACGGGTCTGGCAGGTGTTTTCCGTCTGTTCGGGGTGTGGTTCCAGCATCTCATGCACATGGTTCTGGCACGTCTGAGATGTGGTTCCGGCCGGCCCGACAGGTGTTTCCACAGTGTCCGCCAAGCGGTTCTGGCGTAGTTGGCAGGTGATTTTGGCATGACTGGCAGGTGGTTCCAGCAAGCCTGGCAGGTGATTCCAAAGTGTTCCCCAACTGGTTGTGGCGTAGCCGGCGGGTGATTTTTGCGTGATCGGCAGGTGGTTCTGGCGAGTCGAGCAGGTGGTTCCGGCGTGCTCGGCTGGTGCTTCCGGGGTCATTGGCACGGGGTTCTGGCATGTCTGAGAGGTGGTTCCTGCATGCCCGGCAACTGATTCCGGAGTGTTCGCCAAGTGGTTCTGGCATAGTCGGCAGGTGATTTTGGCATGTCTGGCAGGTGGTTCAGGCGAGTTGAGCAGGTGGTTCCAACGTGCTTGGCAGGTGCTTGCGGCGTCTCCGGCACGTGTTTCTGGCACATCAGACAGGTGGTTCCGGCATGCCCGAAAGGTGATTCCGGTCTGTCCGGTAGGTGGTTCCAGCCTGCACGGCATGTGGTTCTGGTACGTCTCAGAGGTGGTTGCGCATGCCCAACAGGTGATTCCGGACTGTCCGCCACATGGTTCTGGCACGTCTGAGAGGTGGTTCCGGCATGCCCGGCAGGTCATCCCAGAGAGTCCTCCAAGTGGTTCTGGCATAACACGCAGGTGATTTTGGCGTGTCTGGCAGGTTGTTCCGTTGTGCTTGGCAGGTGGTTCAGGCTTGGCCGGCAGGTGGTTCCAGACTGTCCAGGACGTGTTTCCAGCTTCTCCGGCAGGTGGTTCTGGTACGTCTGAGAGGTGGTTCCGCCATGGCTGGCAGGTGATTCCGGACCGTCCCCCAGGTGGTTCTGGCATAGCCAGCAGTTGATATGGGCCTGTCCGGCAGGTGGTTCCAGCGAGTCGAACAGGTGGCTCCGGCGTGCTCGGCAGGTGGTTCCGGTCTGTCCGGTAGGTGATTCCGGCGTGTCCGGCACGTGCTTCCGGCAACTCTGAGAGGTGGTTCCGGCATGCGCGACAGGTGATTTCGGAGTGTCCGCCAGGTGGTTCTGGCGTACCCGGCAGGTGATTTTGGCGTGTCCGGCAGGTGTTTCTGGCGAGTCGAGCAGGTGGCTCCGGCATGCTCGGCAGGTTGTTCAGACGGGTCTGGCAGGTGTTTTCCGTCTGTTCGGGGTGTGGTTCCAGCATCTCATGCACATGGTTCTGGCACGTCTGAGATGTGGTTCCGGCCGGCCCGACAGGTGTTTCCACAGTGTCCGCCAAGTGGTCCTGGCGTAGTTGGCAGGTGATTTTGGCATGACCGGCAGGTGGTTCCAGCAAGCCCGGCAGGTGATTCCGAAGTGTTCCCCAACTGGTTGTGGCGTAGCCGGCAGGTGATTTTTGCGTGTCTGGCAGGTGGTTCTGGCGAGTCGAGCAGGTGGTTCCGGCGTGCTCGGCAGGTGCTTCCGGGGTCATTGGCACGTGGTTCTGGCATATCTGAGAGGTGGTTCCGGCATGCCCGGCAGGTGATTCCGGAGTGTTCGCCAAGTGTTTCCGGCGTGGCCGGCAGGTGATTTTGCATGTCCAGCGGTCGTTCCGGCGGGTCGAGCCAGTGGTTCCGGCGTGTCCGGCAGGTGGTTCCGGTCTGTCCGGCAGGTGGTTCTGTGGTGTCCGGCACGAGGTTCAGTCTGAGAGGCTGTGCCGTCATGCCCCTCACGTGATTCCAGCTTGTCCCCGAAGTGGTGCTGGTGTAGCGGGCAGGTGATTTTGGCGTGTCCGGCAGGTGGTTCAGGCGAGTTGAGCAGGTGGTTGCGACGTGCTCGGCAGGTGCTTCCGGCGTCTCCGGCACGTGTTTCTGGCACATCTGACAGGTGGTTCTGGCATGCCCGAAAGGTGATTCCGGTCTGTCCGGTAGGTGGCTCCAGCCGGCACGGCATGTGGTTCTGGTACGTCTCAGAGGTGGTTGCGCATGCCCAACAGGTGATTCCGGACTGTCCGCCACATGGTTCTGGCACGTCTGAGAGGTGGTTCCGGCATGCCCGGCAGGTCATCCCAGAGAGTCCTCCAAGTGGTTCTGGCATAACACGCAGGTGATTTTGGCGTGTCTGGCAGGTTGTTCCGTTGTGCTTGGCAGGTGGTTCAGGCTTGGCCGGCAGGTGGTTCCAGACTGTCCAGGACGTGTTTCCAGCTTCTCCGGCAGGTGGTTCTGGTACGTCTGAGAGGTGGTTCCGCCATGGCTGGCAGGTGATTCCGGACCGTCCCCCAGGTGGTTCTGGCATAGCCAGCAGTTGATATTGGCCTGTCCGGCAGGTGGTTCCAGCGAGTGGAACAGGTGGCTCCGGCGTGCTCGGCAGGTGGTTCCGGTCTGTCCGGTAGGTGATTCCGGCGTGTCCGGCACGTGCTTCCGGCACGTCTGAGAGGTGGTTCCGGCATGCGCGACAGGTGATTTCGGAGTGTCCGCCAGGTGGTTCTGGCGTACCCGGCAGGTGATTTTGGCGTGTCCGGCAGGTGTTTCTGGCGAGTCGAGCAGGTGGCTCCGGCATGCTCGGCAGGTGCTTCCGGCGTCTCCGGCACGTGGTTCTGGTGTGTCTGAGAGCTGGTTCCGGCATGTCCGGCAGATGATTCCGAAGTGTCCGCCAAGCGGTTCTGGCATACCCGGCTGGTGATTTGGGCATGTCAGGTAGGTGGTTCCGGCGAGTCGAGCAGGTGGCTCCGGCGAGCTCGGCAGGTTGTTCAGACGGGTCTGGCAGGTGTTTTCCGTCTGTTCGGGGTGTGGTTCCAGCATCTCATGCACATGGTTCTGGCACGTCTGAGATGTGGTTCCTGCCGGGCCGACAGGTGTTTCCACAGTGTCCGCCAAGTGGTACTGGCGTAGTTGGCAGGTGATTTTGGCATGACCGGCAGGTGGTTCCAGCAAGCCCGGCAGGTGATTCCGAAGTGTTCCCCAACTGGTTGTGGCGTAGCCGGCAGGTGATCTTTGCGTGTCCGGCAGGTGGTTCTGGCGAGTCGAGCAGGTGGTTCCGGCGTGCTCGGCTGGTGCTTCCGGGGTCATTGGCACGGGGTTCTGGCATGTCTGAGAGGTGGTTCCTGCATGCCCGGCAAGTGATTCCGGAGTGTTCGCCAAGTGGTTCTGGCATAGTCGGCAGGTGATTTTGGCATGTCTGGCAGGTGGTTCAGGCGAGTTGAGCAGGTGGTTCCAACGTGCTTGGCAGGTGCTTGCGGCGTCTCCGGCACGTGTTTCTGGCACATCAGACAGGTGGTTCCGGCATGCCCGAAAGGTGATTCCGGTCTGTCCGGTAGGTGGTTCCAGCCGGCACGGCATGTGGTTCTGGTACGTCTCAGAGGTGGTTGCGCATGCCCAACAGGTGATTCCGGACTGTCCGCCACATGGTTCTGGCACGTCTGAGAGGTGGTTCCGGCATGCCCGGCAGGTCATCCCAGAGAGTCCTCCAAGTGGTTCTGGCATAACACGCAGGTGATTTTGGCGTGTCTGGCAGGTTGTTCCGTTGTGCTTGGCAGGTGGTTCAGGCTTGGCCGGCAGGTGGTTCCAGACTGTCCAGGACGTGTTTCCAGCTTCTCCGGCAGGTGGTTCTGGTACGTCTGAGAGGTGGTTCCGCCATGGCTGGCAGGTGATTCCGGACCGTCCCCCAGGTGGTTCTGGCATAGCCAGCAGTTGATATGGGCCTGTCCGGCAGGTGGTTCCAGCGAGTCGAACAGGTGGCTCCGGCGTGCTCGGCAGGTGGTTCCGGTCTGTCCGGTAGGTGATTCCGGCGTGTCCGGCACGTGCTTCCGGCAACGTCTGAGAGGTGGTTCCGGCATGCGCGACAGGTGATTTCGGAGTGTCCGCCAGGTGGTTCTGGCGTACCCGGCAGGTGATTTTGGCGTGTCCGGCAGGTGTTTCTGGCGAGTCGAGCAGGTGGCTCCGGCATGCTCGGCAGGTTGTTCAGACGGGTCTGGCAGGTGTTTTCCGTCTGTTCGGGGTGTGGTTCCAGCATCTCATGCACATGGTTCTGGCACGTCTGAGATGTGGTTCCGGCCGGCCCGACAGGTGTTTCCACAGTGTCCGCCAAGTGGTCCTGGCGTAGTTGGCAGGTGATTTTGGCATGACCGGCAGGTGGTTCCAGCAAGCCCGGCAGGTGATTCCGAAGTGTTCCCCAACTGGTTGTGGCGTAGCCGGCAGGTGATTTTTGCGTGTCTGGCAGGTGGTTCTGGCGAGTCGAGCAGGTGGTTCCGGCGTGCTCGGCAGGTGCTTCCGGGGTCATTGGCACGTGGTTCTGGCATATCTGAGAGGTGGTTCCGGCATGCCCGGCAGGTGATTCCGGAGTGTTCGCCAAGTGTTTCCGGCGTGGCCGGCAGGTGATTTTGCATGTCCAGCGGTCGTTCCGGCGGGTCGAGCCAGTGGTTCCGGCGTGTCCGGCAGGTGGTTCCGGTCTGTCCGGCAGGTGGTTCTGTGGTGTCCGGCACGAGGTTCAGTCTGAGAGGCTGTGCCGTCATGCCCCTCACGTGATTCCAGCTTGTCCCCGAAGTGGTGCTGGTGTAGCGGGCAGGTGATTTTGGCGTGTCCGGCAGGTGGTTCAGGCGAGTTGAGCAGGTGGTTGCGACGTGCTCGGCAGGTGCTTCCGGCGTCTCCGGCACGTGTTTCTGGCACATCTGACAGGTGGTTCTGGCATGCCCGAAAGGTGATTCCGGTCTGTCCGGTAGGTGGCTCCAGCCGGCACGGCATGTGGTTCTGGTACGTCTCAGAGGTGGTTGCGCATGCCCAACAGGTGATTCCGGACTGTCCGCCACATGGTTCTGGCACGTCTGAGAGGTGGTTCCGGCATGCCCGGCAGGTCATCCCAGAGAGTCCTCCAAGTGGTTCTGGCATAACACGCAGGTGATTTTGGCGTGTCTGGCAGGTTGTTCCGTTGTGCTTGGCAGGTGGTTCAGGCTTGGCCGGCAGGTGGTTCCAGACTGTCCAGGACGTGTTTCCAGCTTCTCCGGCAGGTGGTTCTGGTACGTCTGAGAGGTGGTTCCGCCATGGCTGGCAGGTGATTCCGGACCGTCCCCCAGGTGGTTCTGGCATAGCCAGCAGTTGATATTGGCCTGTCCGGCAGGTGGTTCCAGCGAGTGGAACAGGTGGCTCCGGCGTGCTCGGCAGGTGGTTCCGGTCTGTCCGGTAGGTGATTCCGGCGTGTCCGGCACGTGCTTCCGGCACGTCTGAGAGGTGGTTCCGGCATGCGCGACAGGTGATTTCGGAGTGTCCGCCAGGTGGTTCTGGCGTACCCGGCAGGTGATTTTGGCGTGTCCGGCAGGTGTTTCTGGCGAGTCGAGCAGGTGGCTCCGGCATGCTCGGCAGGTGCTTCCGGCGTCTCCGGCACGTGGTTCTGGTGTGTCTGAGAGCTGGTTCCGGCATGTCCGGCAGATGATTCCGAAGTGTCCGCCAAGCGGTTCTGGCATACCCGGCTGGTGATTTGGGCATGTCAGGTAGGTGGTTCCGGCGAGTCGAGCAGGTGGCTCCGGCGAGCTCGGCAGGTTGTTCAGACGGGTCTGGCAGGTGTTTTCCGTCTGTTCGGGGTGTGGTTCCAGCATCTCATGCACATGGTTCTGGCACGTCTGAGATGTGGTTCCTGCCGGGCCGACAGGTGTTTCCACAGTGTCCGCCAAGTGGTACTGGCGTAGTTGGCAGGTGATTTTGGCATGACCGGCAGGTGGTTCCAGCAAGCCCGGCAGGTGATTCCGAAGTGTTCCCCAACTGGTTGTGGCGTAGCCGGCAGGTGATCTTTGCGTGTCCGGCAGGTGGTTCTGGCGAGTCGACCAGGTGGTTCCGGCGTGCTCGGCAGGTGCTTCCGGGGTCATTGGCACGTGGTTCTGGCATATCTGAGAGGTGGTTCCGGCATGCCCGGCAGGTGATTCCGGAGTGTTCGCCAAGTGTTTCCGGCGTAGCCGGCAGGTGATTTTGCATGTCCAGCGGTCGTTCCGGCGGGTCGAGCCGGTGGTTCCGGCGTGTCCGGCAGGTGGTTCCGGTCTGTCCGGCAGGTGGTTCTGTGGTGTCCGGCACGAGGTTCAGTCTGAGAGGCTGTGCCGGCATGCCCCTCATGTGATTCCGGCTTGTCCCCGAAGTGGTGCTGGTGTAGCGGGCAGGTGATTTTGGCGTGTCCGGCAGGTGGTTCAGGCGAGTTGAGCAGGTGGTTGCGACGTGCTCGGCAGGTGCTTCCGGCGTCTCCGGCACGTGTTTCTGGCACATCTGACTGGTGGTTCCGGCATGCCCAAAAGTTGATTCCGGTCTGTCCGGTAGGTGGTTCCGGCGTGCACGGCACGTGGTTCTGGTACGTGTCAGAGGTGGTTGCGTATGCCCAACAGGTGATTCCGGACTGTCCGCCACGTGCTTCTGGCACTTCTGAGAGGTGGTTCCAACATGCCCGGCAGGTCATTTCGGAGAGTCGTCCAAGTGGTTCTGGCGTAGCCCGCAGGTGATTTTGGCGTGTCCGGCAGGTGGTTCCGCCGTGCTCGGCAGGTGGTTCAGGCATGGCCGTCACGTGGTTCCAGTCTGTCCAGGACGTGTTTCCAGCTTCTCCGGCAGGTGGTTGTGGTACGTCTGAGAGGTGGTTCCGCCATGGCTGGCAGGTGATCCCGGACTGTCCCCCAGGTGGTTCTGGCATAGCCAGCAGTTGATATTGGCCTGTCCGGCAGGTGGTTCCAGCGAGTCGAACAGGTGGCTCCGGCGTGCTCGGCAGGTGGTTCCGGTCTGTCCGGTAGGTGATTCCGGCGTGTCCGGCACGTGCTTCCGGCACGTCTGAGAGGTGGTTCCGGCATGCGCAACAGGTGATTTCGGAGTGTCAGCCAGGTGGTTCTGGCGTACCCGGCAGGTGATTTTGGCGTGTCCGGCAGGTGTTTCTGGCGAGTCGAGCAGGTGGCTCCGGCATGCTCGGCATGTGCTTCCGGCGTCTCCGGCACGTGGTTCTGGTGTGTCTGAGAGCTGGTTCCGGAATGTCCGGCAGATGATTCCGGAGTGTCCGCCAAGTGGTTCTGGCATACCCAGCAGGTGATTTTGGCGTGTCAGGTAGGTGGTACCGGTGAGTCGAGCAGGTGGTTCCGGCGTGCTCAGCAGGTGGTTCAGGCGGTTCTGGCAGGTGGTATCCGTCTGTTCGGTGTGTGGTTCCAGCATCTCATGCACATGGTTCTGGCACGTCTGAGATGTGGTTCCAGCCGGCCCGACAGGTGTTTCCGCAGTGTCCGCCAAGCGGTTCTGGCGTAGTTGGCAGGTGATTTTGGCATGACTGGCAGGTGGTTCCAGCAAGCCTGGCAGGTGATTCCAAAGTGTTCACCAACTGGTTGTGGCGTAGCCGGCAGGTGATTTTTGCGTGATCGGCAGGTGGTTCTGGCGAGTCGAGCAGGTGGTTCCGGCGTGCTCGGGTGGTGCTTCCGGGGTCATTGGCACGGGGTTCTGGCATGTCTGAGAGGTGGTTCCTGCATGCCCGGCAAGTGATTCCGGAGTGTTCGCCAAGTGGTTCTGGCATAGTCGGCAGGTGATTTTGGCATGTCCGGCAGGTGGTTCAGGCGAGTTGAGCAGGTGGTTCCAACGTGCTTGGCAGGTGCTTCCGGCGTCTCCGGCACGTGTTTCTGGCACATCTGACAGGTGGTTCCGGCATGCCCGAAAGGTGATTCCGGTCTGTCCGGTAGGTGGTTCCAGCCGGCACGGCATGTGGTTCTGGTACGTCTCAGAGGTGGTTGCGCATGCCCAACAGGTGATTCCGGACTGTCCGCCACATGGTTCTGGCACGTCTGAGAGGTGGTTCCGGCATGCCCGGCAGGTCATCCCAGAGAGTCCTCCAAGTGGTTCTGGCATAACACGCAGGTGATTTTGGCGTGTCTGGCAGGTTGTTCCGTTGTGCTTGGCAGGTGGTTCAGGCTTGGCCGGCAGGTGGTTCCAGACTGTCCAGGACGTGTTTCCAGCTTCTCCGGCAGGTGGTTCTGGTACGTCTGAGAGGTGGTTCCGCCATGGCTGGCAGGTGATTCCGGACCGTCCCCCAGGTGGTTCTGGCATAGCCAGCAGTTGATATGGGCCTGTCCGGCAGGTGGTTCCAGCGAGTCGAACAGGTGGCTCCGGCGTGCTCGGCAGGTGGTTCCGGTCTGTCCGGTAGGTGATTCCGGCGTGTCCGGCACGTGCTTCCGGCACGTCTGAGAGGTGGTTCCGGCATGCGCGACAGGTGATTTCGGAGTGTCCGCCAGGTGGTTCTGGCGTACCCGGCAGGTGATTTTGGCGTGTCCGGCAGGTGTTTCTGGCGAGTCGAGCAGGTGGCTCCGGCATGCTCGGCAGGTGCTTCCGGCGTCTCCGGCACGTGGTTCTGGTGTGTCTGAGAGCTGGTTCCGGCATGTCCGGCCGATGATTCCGGAGTGTCCGCCAAGTGGTTCTGGCATACCCGGCTGGTGATTTTGGCGTGTCAGGTAGGTGGTTCCGGTTGCTCGCAGGTGTTCAGACGGGTCTGGCAGGTGTTTTCCGTCTGTTCGGGGTGTGGTTCCAGCATCTCATGCACATGGTTCTGGCACGTCTGAGATGTGGTTCCGGCCGGCCCGACAGGTGTTTCCACAGTGTCCGCCAAGTGGTCCTGGCGTAGTTGGCAGGTGATTTTGGCATGACCGGCAGGTGGTTCCAGCAAGCCCGGCAGGTGATTCCGAAGTGTTCCCCAACTGGTTGTGGCGTAGCCGGCAGGTGATTTTTGCGTGTCTGGCAGGTGGTTCTGGCGAGTCGAGCAGGTGGTTCCGGCGTGCTCGGCAGGTGCTTCCGGGGTCATTGGCACGTGGTTCTGGCATATCTGAGAGGTGGTTCCGGCATGCCCGGCAGGTGATTCCGGAGTGTTCGCCAAGTGTTTCCGGCGTGGCCGGCAGGTGATTTTGCATGTCCAGCGGTCGTTCCGGCGGGTCGAGCCAGTGGTTCCGGCGTGTCCGGCAGGTGGTTCCGGTCTGTCCGGCAGGTGGTTCTGTGGTGTCCGGCACGAGGTTCAGTCTGAGAGGCTGTGCCGTCATGCCCCTCACGTGATTCCAGCTTGTCCCCGAAGTGGTGCTGGTGTAGCGGGCAGGTGATTTTGGCGTGTCCGGCAGGTGGTTCAGGCGAGTTGAGCAGGTGGTTGCGACGTGCTCGGCAGGTGCTTCCGGCGTCTCCGGCACGTGTTTCTGGCACATCTGACAGGTGGTTCTGGCATGCCCGAAAGTTGATTCCGGTCTGTCCGGTAGGTGGCTCCAGCCGGCACGGCACGTGGTTCTGGTACGTCTCAGAGGTGGTTGCGCATGCCCAACAGGTGATTCCGGACTGTCCGCCACATGGTTCTGGCACGTCTGAGAGGTGGTTCCGACATGCCCGGCAGGTCATTTCAGAGAGTCGTCCAAGTGGTTCTGGCGTAACCCGCAGGTGATTTTGGCGTGTCCGGCAGGTGGTTCCGTCGTGCTTGGCAGGTGGTTCAGGCATGGCCGTCACGTGGTTCCAGACTGTCCAGGACGTGTTTCCAGCTTCTCCGGCAGGTGGTTCTGGTACGTCTGAGAGGTGGTTCCGCCATGGCTGGCAGGTGATCCCGGACCGTCCCCCAGGTGGTTCTGGCATAGCCAGCAGTTGATATTGGCCTGTCCGGCAGGTGGTTCCAGCGAGTCGAACAGGTGGCTCCGGCGTGCTCGGCAGGTGGTTCCGGTCTGTCCGGTAGGTGTTTCCGGCGTGTCTGGCACGTGCTTCCGGCACGTCTGAGAGGTGGTTCCGTCATGCGCGACAGGTGATTTCGGAGTGTCCGCCAGGTGGTTCTGGCGTACCCGGCAGGTGATTTTGGCGTGTCCGGCAGGTGTTTCTGGCGAGTCGAGCAGGTGGCTCCGGCATGCTCGGCAGGTGCTTCCGGCGTCTCCGGCACGTGGTTCTGGTGTGTCTGAGAGCTGGTTCCGGCATGTCCGGCAGATGATTCCGAAGTGTCCGCCAAGTGGTTCTGGCATACCCGGCTGGTGATTTGGGCATGTCAGGTAGGTGGTTCCGGCGAGTCGAGCAGGTGGCTCCGGCGTGCTCGGCAGGTTGTTCAGACGGGTCTGGCAGGTGTTTTCCGTCTGTTCGGGGTGTGGTTCCAGCATCTCATGCACATGGTTCTGGCACGTCTGAGATGTGGTTCCTGCCGGGCCGACAGGTGTTTCCACAGTGTCCGCCAAGTGGTACTGGCGTAGTTGGCAGGTGATTTTGGCATGACCGGCAGGTGGTTCCAGCAAGCCCGGCAGGTGATTCCGAAGTGTTCCCCAACTGGTTGTGGCGTAGCCGGCAGGTGATCTTTGCGTGTCCGGCAGGTGGTTCTGGCGAGTCGACCAGGTGGTTCCGGCGTGCTCGGCAGGTGCTTCCGGGGTCATTGGCACGTGGTTCTGGCATATCTGAGAGGTGGTTCCGGCATGCCCGGCAGGTGATTCCGGAGTGTTCGCCAAGTGTTTCCGGCGTAGCCGGCAGGTGATTTTGCATGTCCAGCGGTCGTTCCGGCGGGTCGAGCCGGTGGTTCCGGCGTGTCCGGCAGGTGGTTCCGGTCTGTCCGGCAGGTGGTTCTGTGGTGTCCGGCACGAGGTTCAGTCTGAGAGGCTGTGCCGGCATGCCCCTCATGTGATTCCGGCTTGTCCCCGAAGTGGTGCTGGTGTAGCGGGCAGGTGATTTTGGCGTGTCCGGCAGGTGGTTCAGGCGAGTTGAGCAGGTGGTTGCGACGTGCTCGGCAGGTGCTTCCGGCGTCTCCGGCACGTGTTTCTGGCACATCTGACTGGTGGTTCCAGCATGCCCAAAAGTTGATTCCGGTCTGTCCGGTAGGTGGTTCCGGCGTGCACGGCACGTGGTTCTGGTACGTGTCAGAGGTGGTTGCGTATGCCCAACAGGTGATTCCGGACTGTCCGCCACGTGCTTCTGGCACTTCTGAGAGGTGGTTCCAACATGCCCGGCAGGTCATTTCGGAGAGTCGTCCAAGTGGTTCTGGCGTAGCCCGCAGGTGATTTTGGCGTGTCCGGCAGGTGGTTCCGCCGTGCTCGGCAGGTGGTTCAGGCATGGCCGTCACGTGGTTCCAGTCTGTCCAGGACGTGTTTCCAGCTTCTCCGGCAGGTGGTTGTGGTACGTCTGAGAGGTGGTTCCGCCATGGCTGGCAGGTGATCCCGGACTGTCCCCCAGGTGGTTCTGGCATAGCCAGCAGTTGATATTGGCCTGTCCGGCAGGTGGTTCCAGCGAGTCGAACAGGTGGCTCCGGCGTGCTCGGCAGGTGGTTCCGGTCTGTCCGGTAGGTGATTCCGGCGTGTCCGGCACGTGCTTCCGGCACGTCTGAGAGGTGGTTCCGGCATGCGCAACAGGTGATTCCGGAGTGTCAGCCAGGTGGTTCTGGCGTACCCGGCAGGTGATTTTGGCGTGTCCGGCAGGTGTTTCTGGCGAGTCGAGCAGGTGGCTCCGGCATGCTCGGCATGTGCTTCCGGCGTCTCCGGCACGTGGTTCTGGTGTGTCTGAGAGCTGGTTCCGGAATGTCCGGCAGATGATTCCGGAGTGTCCGCCAAGTGGTTCTGGCATACCCAGCAGGTGATTTTGGCGTGTCAGGTAGGTGGTACCGGTGAGTCGAGCAGGTGGTTCCGGCGTGCTCAGCAGGTGGTTCAGGCGGTTCTGGCAGGTGGTATCCGTCTGTTCGGTGTGTGGTTCCAGCATCTCATGCACATGGTTCTGGCACGTCTGAGATGTGGTTCCAGCCGGCCCGACAGGTGTTTCCGCAGTGTCCGCCAAGCGGTTCTGGCGTAGTTGGCAGGTGATTTTGGCATGACTGGCAGGTGGTTCCAGCAAGCCTGGCAGGTGATTCCAAAGTGTTCACCAACTGGTTGTGGCGTAGCCGGCAGGTGATTTTTGCGTGATCGGCAGGTGGTTCTGGCGAGTCGAGCAGGTGGTTCCGGCGTGCTCGGCTGGTGCTTCCGGGGTCATTGGCACGGGGTTCTGG
>NW_027227368.1:0-51225 GCF_037783145.1 Equus przewalskii | reverse complement strand
GTTCGACTCGCTGGAACCACCTGCCGGACAGCCCAATATCAACTGCTGGCTATGCCAGAACCACCTGGGGGACAGTCCGGGATCACCTGCCAGCCATGGCGGAACCACCTCTCAGACGTACCAGAACCACCTGCCGGAGAAGCTGGAAACACGTCCTGGACAGACTGGAACCACGTGACGGCCATGCCTGAACCACCTGCCGAGCACGGCGGAACCACCTGCCGGACACGCCAAAATCACCTGCGGGCTACGCCAGAACCACTTGGACGACTCTCCGAAATGACCTGCCGGGCATGTTGGAACCACCTCTCAGACGTGCCAGAAGCACGTGGCGGACAGTCCGGAATCACCTGTTGGGCATACGCAACCACCTCTGAGACGTACCAGAACCACGTGCCGTGCACGCCGGAACCACCTACCGGACAGACCGGAATCAACTCTTGGGCATGCCGGAACCACCAGTCAGATGTGCCAGAAACACGTGCCGGAGACGCCGGAAGCACCTGCCGAGCACGTCGCAACCACCTGCTCAACTCGCCTGAACCACCTGCCGGACACGCCAAAATCACCTGCCCGCTACACCAGCACCACTTCGGGGACAAGCCGGAATCACGTGAGGGGCATGCCGGCACAGCCTCTCAGACTGAACCTCGTGCCGGACACCACAGAACCACCTGCCGGACAGACCGGAACCACCTGCCGGACACGCCGGAACCACCGGCTCGACCCGCCGGAACGACCCCTGGACATGCAAAATCACCTGCCGGCTACGCCGGAAACACTTGGCGAACACTCCGGAATCACCTGCCGGGCATGCCGGAACCACCTCTCAGATATGCCAGAACCACGTGCCAATGACCCCGGAAGCACCTGCCGAGCACGCCGGAACCACCTGCTCGACTCGCCAGAACCACCTGCCGGACACGCAAAAATCACCTGCCGGCTACGCCACAACCAGTTGGGGAACACTTCGGAATCACCTGCCGGGCTTGCTGGAACCACCTGCCGGTCATGCCAAAATCACCTGCCAACTACGCCAGTACCACTTGGCGGACACTGTGGAAACACCTGTCGGGCCGGCCGGAACCACATCTCAGACGTGCCAGAACCATGTGCATGAGATGCTGGAACCACACCCCGAACAGACGGAAAACACCTGCCAGACCCGTCTGAACAACCTGCCGAGCACGCCGGAGCCACCTACCTGACATGCCCAAATCACCAGCCGGGTATGCCAGAACCACTTGGCGGACACTCCGGAATCATCTGCCGGACATGCCGGAACCAGCTCTCAGACACACCAGAACCACGTGCCGGAGACGCCGGAAGCACCTGCCGAGCATGCCGGAGCCACCTGCTCGACTCGCCAGAAACACCTGCCGGACACGCCAAAATCACCTGCCGGGTACGCCAGAACCACCTGGCGGACAATCCGAAATCACCTGTCGCGCATGCCGGAACCACCTCTCAGACGTGCCGGAAGCACGTGCCGGACACGCCGGAATCACCTACCGAACAGACCGGAACCACCTGCCGAGCACGCCGGAGCCACCTGTTCGACTCGCTGGAACCACCTGCCAGACAGGCCAATATCAACTGCTGGCTATGCCAGAACCACCTGGGGGACGGTCCGGAATCACCTGCCAGCCATGGCGGAACCACCTCTCAGACGTACCAGAACCACCTGCCGGAGAAGCTGGAAACACGTCCTGGACAGTCTGGAACCACCTGCCGGCCAAGCCTGAACCACCTGCCAAGCACAACGGAACAACCTGCCAGACACGCCAAAATCACCTGCGTGTTATGCCAGAACCACTTGGACGACTCTCCGAAATGACCTGCCGGGCATGCCGGAACCACCTCTCAGACGTGCCAGAACCATGTGGCGGACAGTCCGGAATCACCTGTTGGGCATGCGCAACCACCTCTGAGACGTACCAGAACCACATGCCGTGCAGGCTGGAACCACCTACTGGACAGACCGGAATCACCTTTCGGGCATGCCGCAACCACCTGTCAGATGTGCCAGAAACACGTGCCGGAGACGCCGGAAGCACCTGCCAAGCACGTTGGAACCACCTGTTCAACTCGCCTGAAACACCTGCCGGACATGCCAAAATCACCTGCCGACTATGCCAGAACCACTTGGCGAACACTCCGGAATCACTTGCCGGGCATGCAGGAACCACCTCTCAGACATGCCAGAACCCCGTGCCAATGACCCCGGAAGCACCAGCCGAGCACGCCGGAACCACCTGCTCGACTCGCCAGAACCACCTGCCGATCACGCAAAAATCACCTGCCGGCTACGCCACAACCAGTTGGTGAACACTTTGGAATCACCTGCCAGGCTTGCTGGAACCACCTGCCGGTCATGCCAAAATCAGCTGCCAACTACGCCAGAACCGCTTGGCGGACACTGCGGAAACACCTGTCGGGCCGGCTGGAACCACATCTCAGACGTGCCAGAAACGTGTTCATGAGATGCTGGAACCACACCCCGAACAGACGGATACCACCTGCCAGAACCGCCTGAACCACCTGCCGAGCACGCTGGAGCCACCTGCTCGACTCGCCGGAACCACATACCTGACATGCCCAAATCACCAGCCGGGTATGCCAGAACCACTTGGCGGACACTCCGGAATCATCTGCCGGACATGCCGGAACCAGCTCTCAGACACACCAGAACCACGTGCCGGAGACGCCGGAAGCACCTGCCGAGCATGCCGGAGCCACCTGCTCGACTCGCCAGAAACACCTGCCGGACATGCCAAAATCACCTGCCGGGTACGCCAGAACCACCTGGCGGACACTCCGTAACCACCTGTCGCGCATGCCGGAACCACCTCTCAGACGTGCCGGAAGCATGTGCCGGACACGCCGGAATCACCTACCGGACAGACCGGAACCACCTGCCGAGCACGCCGGAGCCACCTGTTCGACTCGCTGGAACCACCTGCCGGTCAGGCCAGTATCAAATGCTGGCTATGCCAGAACCACCTGGGGGACGGTCCGGAATCACCTGCCAGCCATGTCGGAACCACCTCTCAGACCTACCAGAACCACCTGCCGGAGAAGCTGGAAACACGTCCTGGACAGTCTGGAACCACCTGCCGGCCAAGCCTGAACCACCTGCCAAGCACAACGGAACAACCTGCCAGACACGCCAAAATCACCTGCGTGTTATGCCAGAACCACTTGGACGACTCTCCGAAATGACCTGCCGGGCATGTTGGAACCACCTCTCAGACTTGCCAGAAGCACGTGGCGGACAGTCCGGAATCACCTGTTGGGCATACGCAACCACCTCTGAGACGTACCAGAACCACGTGCCGTGCACGCCGGAACCACCTACCGGACAGACCGGAATCAACTTTTGGGCATGCCGGAACCACCAGTCAGATGTGCCAGAAACACGTGCCGGAGACGCCGGAAGCACCTGCTGAGCACGTCACAACCACCTGCTCAACTCGCCTGAACCACCTGCCGGATACGCCAAAATCACCTGCCCGCTACACCAGCACCACTTCGGGGCAAGCCAGAATCACGTGAGGGGCATGCCGGCACAGCCTCTCAGACTGAACCTCGTGCCGGACACCACAGAACCACCTGCCGGACAGACCGGAACCACCTGCCGGACACGCCGGAACCACCGGCTCGACCCGCCGGAACGACCGCTGGACATGCAAAATCACCTGCCGGCTACGCCGGAAACACTTGGCGAACACTCCGGAATCACCTGCCGGGCATGCCGGAACCACCTCTCAGATATGCCAGAACCACGTGCCAATGACCCCGGAAGCACCTGCCGAGCATGCCGGAACCACATGCTCGAATCGCCAGAACCAGCTGCCGGACACGCAAAAATCACCTGCCGGCTACGCCACAACCAGTTGGTGAACACTTCGGAATCACCTGCCGGGCTTGCTGGAACCACCTGCCGGTCATGCCAAAATCACCTGCCAACTACGCCAGTACCACTTGGCGGACACTGTGGAAACACCTGTCGGGCCGGCCGGAACCACATCTCAGACGTGCCAGAACCATGTGCATGAGATGCTGGAGCCACACCCCGAACAGACGGAAAACACCTGCCAGACCCGTCTGAACAACCTGCCGAGCACACCGGAGCCACCTGCTCGACTCGCCAGAACCACCTAGTGACATGCCCAAATCACCAGCCGGGTATGCCAGAACCACTTGGCGGACACTCCGGAATCATCTGCCGTACATGACGGAAGCAGCTCTCAGACACACCAGAACCACGTGCCGGAGACGCCGGAAGCACCTGCCGAGCATGCCGCAGCCACCTGCTCGACTCGCCAGAAACACCTGCCGGACACGCCAAAATCACCGCCAGGTACGCCAGAACCACCTGGCGGACACTCCGAAATCACCTGTCGCGCAGCCGGAACCACCTCTCACACGTGCCGGAAGCACGTGCCGGACACGCCGGAATCACCTACCGGACAGACCGGAACCACCTGCCGAGCACGCCGGAGCCACCTGTTCGACTCGCTTTAACCACCTGCCGGACAGGCCATTATCAACTGCTGGCTATGCCAGAACCACCTGGGGGACGGTCCGGAATCACCTGCCAGCCATGGCGGAACCACCTCTCAGACGTACCAGAACCACCTGCCGGAGAAGCTGGAAACACGTCCTGGACAGTCTGGAACCACCTGCCGGCCAAGCCTGAACCACCTGACAAGCACAACGGAACAACCTGCCAGACACGCCAAAATCACCTGCGTGTTATGCCAGAACCACTTGGAGGACTCTCTGGGATGACCTGCCGGGCATGCCGGAACCACCTCTCAGACGTGCCAGAACCATGTGGCGGACAGTCCGGAATCACCTGTTGGGCATGCGCAACCACCTCTGAGACGTACCAGAACCACATGCCGTGCAGGCTGGAACCACCTACCGGACAGACCGGAATCACCTTTCGGGCATGCCGGAACCACCTGACAGATGTGCCAGAAACACGTGCCGGAGACGCCGGAAGCACCTGCCAAGCACGTCGCAACCACCTGCTCAACTCGCCTGAAGCACCTGCCGGACATGCCAAAATCACCTGCCGACTATGCCAGAACCACTTGGCGAACACTCCGGAATCACTTGCCGGGCATGCAGGAACCACCTCTCAGACATGCCAGAACCCCGTGCCAATGACCCCGGAAGCACCAGCCGAGCACGCCGGAACCACCTGCTCGACTCGCCAGAACCACCTGCCGATCACGCAAAGATCACCTGCCGGCTACGCAACAACCAGTTGGTGAACACTTTGGAATCACCTGTCAGGCTTGCTGGAACCACCTGCCAGTCATGCCAAAATCAGCTGCCAACTACGCCAGAACCGCTTGGCGGACACTGCGGAAACACCTGTCGGGCCGGCTGGAACCACCTCTCAGACGTGCAAGAACCATGTGGCGGACAGTCCGGGATCACCTGTTGGGCATGCGCAACCACCTCTGAGACGTACCAGAACCACATGCCGTGCAGGCTGGAACCACCTACCGGACAGACCGGAATCACCTTTCGGGTATGCCGGAACCACCTGTCAGATGTGCCAGAAACACGTGCCGGAGACGCCGGAAGCACCTGCCAAGCACGTTGGAACCACCTGCTCAACTCGCCTGAAGCACCTGCCGGACATACCAAAATCACCTGCCGACTATGCCAGAACCACTTGGCGAACACTCCGGAATCACTTGCCGGGCATGCAGGAACCACCTCTCAGACATGCCAGAACCCCGTGCCAATGACCCCGGAAGCACCAGCCGAGCACGCCGGAACCACCTGCTCGACTCGCCAGGACCACCTGCCTATCACGCAAAGATCACCTGCCAACTACTCCAGAACCGCTTGGCGGACACTGCGGAAACACCTGTCGGGCCGGCTGGAACCACATCTCAGATGTGCCAGAAACGTGTTCATGAGATGCTGGAACCACACCCCGAACAGACGGATACCACCTGCCAGAACCGCCTGAACCACCTGCTGAGCACGCCGGAACCACCTGCTGGACTCGCCTGAACCACCTCCCGGACACGCCAAAATCACCTGCCCGCTACACCAGCACCACTTCGGGGACAAGCCGGAATCACGTAAGGGGCATGCCGGCACAGCCTCTCAGAATGAACCTCGTGCCGGACACCACAGAACCACCTGCCGGACAGACCGGAACCACCTGCCGGACACGCCGGAACCACCGGCTGGACCCGCCGGAACGACCGCTGGACATGCAAAATCACCTGCCGGCCACGCCGGAAACACTTGGCGAACACTCCGGAATCACCTGCAGGGGATGCCGGAACCACCTCTCAGATATGCCAGAACCATGTGCCAATGACCCCGGAAGCACCTGCCGAGCACGCCGGAACCAACTGCTCGACTCGCCAGAACCACCTGCTGGACACGCAAAAATCACCTGCCGGCTACGCCACAACCAGTTGGGGAACACTTCGGAATCACCTGCCGGGCTTGCTGGAACCACCTGCCGGTCATGCCAAAATCACCTGCCAACTACGCCAGTACCACTTGGCGGACACTCCGGAATCATCTGCCGAACATGCCGGAACCAGCTCTCAGACACACCAGAACCAAGTGCCGGAGACGCCGGAAGCACCTGCCGAGAATGCTGGAGAAACCTGCTCGACTCGCCAGAAACACCTGCTGGACACCCCAAAATCACCTGCCGGGTATGCCAGAACCACCTGGCGGACACTACGGAATCACCTGCCGCGCATGCCGGAACCACCTCTCAGACGTGCCGGAAGCACGTGCCAGACACGCCGGAAACACCTACCGGACAGACCGGAACCACCTGCCAAGAACGCCGGAGCCACCTGTTCGACTCGCTGGAACCACCTGCCGGACAGGCCAATATCAACTGCTGGCTATGCAAGAACCACCTGGGGGACAGTCCGGGATCACCTGCCAGCCATGGCGGAACCACCTCTCAGACGTACCAGAACCTCCTGCCGGAGAAACTGGAAACACGTCCTGGACAGACTGGAACCACGTGACGGCCATGCCTGAACCACCTGCCGAGCACGGCGGAGCCACCTGCCGGACACGCCAAAATCACCTGCGTGTTATGCCAGAACCACTTGGAGGACTCTCTGGGATGACCTGCCGGGCATGCCGGAACCACCTCTCAGACGTGCCAGAACCATGTGGCGGACAGTCCGGAATCACCTGTTGGGCATGCGCAACCACCTCTGAGACGTACCAGAACCACATGCCGTGCAGGCTGGAACCACCTACCGGACAGACCGGAATCACCTTTCGGGCATGCCGGAACCACCTGTCAGATGTGCCAGAAACACGTGCCGGAGACGCCGGAAGCACCTGCCAAGCAGGTTGGAACCACCTGCTCAACTCGCCTGAACCACCTGCCGGACATGCCAAAATCACCTGCCGACTATGCCAGAACCACTTGGCGAACACTCCGGAATCACTTGCCGGGCATGCAGGAACCACCTCTCAGACATGCCAGAACCCCGTGCCAATGACCCCGGAAGCACCAGCCGAGCACGCCGGAACCACCTGCTCGACTCGCCAGAACCACCTGCCGATCACGCAAAAATCACCTGCCGGCTACGCCACAACCAGTTGGTGAACAGTTTGGAATCACCTGCCAGGCTTGCTGGAACCACCTGCCAGTCATGCCAAAATCACCTGCCAACTACGCCAGAACCGCTTGGCGGACACTGCGGAAACACCTGTCGGGCCGGCTGGAACCACATCTCAGACGTGCCAGAAACGTGTTCATGAGATGCTGGAACCACACCCCGAACAGACGGATACCACCTGCCAGAACCGCCTGAACCACCTGCTGAGCACGCCGGAACCACCTGCTCGACTCACCGGTACCACCTCCCTGACACGCCAAAATCACCTGCTGGGTATGCCAGAACCACTTGGCGGACACTCCGGAATCATCTGCCGGACATGCCGGAACCAGCTCTCAGACACACCAGAACCAAGTGCCGGAGACGCCGGAAGGACATGCCGAGCATGCCGGAGCCACCTGCTCGACTCGCCAGAAACACCTGCCGGACACGCCAAAATCACCTGCCGGGTATGCCAGAACCATCTGGCGGACACTACGGAATCACCTGCTACGCATGCCGGAACCACCTCTCAGACGTGCCGGAAGCACGTGCCAGACACGCCGGAAACACCTACCGGACAGACCAGAACCACCTGCCGAGCATGCCGGAGCCACCTGTTCGACTCGCTGGAACCACCTGCCGGACAGCCCAATATCAACTGCTGGCTATGCCAGAACCACCTGGGGGACAGTCCGGGATCACCTGCCAGCCATGGCGGAACCACCTCTCAGACGTACCAGAACCACCTGCCGGAGAAGCTGGAAACACGTCCTGGACAGACTGGAACCACGTGACGGCCATGCCTGAACCACCTGCCGAGCACGGCGGAACCACCTGCGGGACACGCCAAAATCACCTGCGGGCTACGCCAGAACCACTTGGACGACTCTCCGAAATGACCTGCCGGGCATGTTGGAACCACCTCTCAGACGTGCCAGAAGCACGTGGCGGACAGTCCGGAATCACCTGTTGGGCATACGCAACCACCTCTGAGACGTACCAGAACCACGTGCCGTGCACGCCGGAACCACCTACCGGACAGACCTGAATCAACTCTTGGGCATGCCGGAGCCACCAGTCAGATGTGCCAGAAACACGTGCCGGAGACGCCGGAAGCACCTGCCGAGCACGTCGCAACCACCTGCTCAACTCGCCTGAACCACCTGCCGGACACGCCAAAATCACCTGCCCGCTACACCAGCACCACTTCGGGGACAAGCCGGAATCACGTGAGGGGCATGCCGGCACAGCCTCTCAGACTGAACCTCGTGCCGGACACCACAGAACCACCTGCCGGACAGACCGGAACCACCTGCCGGACACGCCGGAACCACCGGCTCGACCCGCCGGAACGACCCCTGGACATGCAAAATCACCTGCCGGCTACGCCGGAAACACTTGGCGAACACTCCGGAATCACCTGCCGGGCATGCCGGAACCACCTCTCAGATATGCCAGAACCACGTGCCAATGACCCCGGAAGCACCTGCCGAGCACGCCGGAACCACCTGCTCGACTCGCCAGAACCACCTGCCGGACACGCAAAAATCACCTGCCGGCTACGCCACAACCAGTTGGGGAACACTTCGGAATCACCTGCCGGGCTTGCTGGAACCACCTGCCGGTCATGCCAAAATCACCTGCCAACTACGCCAGTACCACTTGGCGGACACTGTGGAAACACCTGTCGGGCCGGCCGGAACCACATCTCAGACGTGCCAGAACCATGTGCATGAGATGCTGGAACCACACCCCGAACAGACGGAAAACACCTGCCAGACCCGTCTGAACAACCTGCCGAGCACGCCGGAGCCACCTACCTGACATGCCCAAATCACCAGCCGGGTATGCCAGAACCACTTGGCGGACACTCCGGAATCATCTGCCGGACATGCCGGAACCAGCTCTCAGACACACCAGAACCACGTGCCGGAGACGCCGGAAGCACCTGCCGAGCATGCCGGAGCCACCTGCTCGACTCGCCAGAAACACCTGCCGGACACGCCAAAATCACCTGCCGGGTACGCCAGAACCACCTGGCGGACAATCCGAAATCACCTGTCGCGCATGCCGGAACCACCTCTCAGACGTGCCGGAAGCACGTGCCGGACACGCCGGAATCACCTACCGGACAGACCGGAACCACCTGCTGAGCACGCCGGAGCCACCTGTTCGACTCGCTGGAACCACCTGCCAGACAGGCCAATATCAACTGCTGGCTATGCCAGAACCACCTGGGGGACGGTCCGGAATCACCTGCCAGCCATGGCGGAACCACCTCTCAGACGTACCAGAACCACCTGCCGGAGAAGCTGGAAACACGTCCTGGACAGTCTGGAACCACCTGCCGGCCAAGCCTGAACCACCTGCCAAGCACAACGGAACAACCTGCCAGACACGCCAAAATCACCTGCGTGTTATGCCAGAACCACTTGGACGACTCTCCGAAATGACCTGCCGGGCATGCCGGAACCACCTCTCAGACGTGCCAGAACCATGTGGCGGACAGTCCGGAATCACCTGTTGGGCATGCGCAACCACCTCTGAGACGTACCAGAACCACATGCCGTGCAGGCTGGAACCACCTACTGGACAGACCGGAATCACCTTTCGGGCATGCCGCAACCACCTGTCAGATGTGCCAGAAACACGTGCCGGAGACGCCGGAAGCACCTGCCAAGCACGTTGGAACCACCTGTTCAACTCGCCTGAAACACCTGCCGGACATGCCAAAATCACCTGCCGACTATGCCAGAACCACTTGGCGAACACTCCGGAATCACTTGCCGGGCATGCAGGAACCACCTCTCAGACATGCCAGAACCCCGTGCCAATGACCCCGGAAGCACCAGCCGAGCACGCCGGAACCACCTGCTCGACTCGCCAGAACCACCTGCCGATCACGCAAAAATCACCTGCCGGCTACGCCACAACCAGTTGGTGAACACTTTGGAATCACCTGCCAGGCTTGCTGGAACCACCTGCCGGTCATGCCAAAATCAGCTGCCAACTACGCCAGAACCGCTTGGCGGACACTGCGGAAACACCTGTCGGGCCGGCTGGAACCACATCTCAGACGTGCCAGAAACGTGTTCATGAGATGCTGGAACCACACCCCGAACAGACGGATACCACCTGCCAGAACCGCCTGAACCACCTGCCGAGCACGCTGGAGCCACCTGCTCGACTCGCCGGAACCACATACCTGACATGCCCAAATCACCAGCCGGGTATGCCAGAACCACTTGGCGGACACTCCGGAATCATCTGCCGGACATGCCGGAACCAGCTCTCAGACACACCAGAACCACGTGCCGGAGACGCCGGAAGCACCTGCCGAGCATGCCGGAGCCACCTGCTCGACTCGCCAGAAACACCTGCCGGACATGCCAAAATCACCTGCCGGGTACGCCAGAACCACCTGGCGGACACTCCGTAACCACCTGTCGCGCATGCCGGAACCACCTCTCAGACGTGCCGGAAGCATGTGCCGGACACGCCGGAATCACCTACCGGACAGACCGGAACCACCTGCCGAGCACGCCGGAGCCACCTGTTCGACTCGCTGGAACCACCTGCCGGTCAGGCCAGTATCAAATGCTGGCTATGCCAGAACCACCTGGGGGACGGTCCGGAATCATCTGCCAGCCATGTCGGAACCACCTCTCAGACCTACCAGAACCACCTGCCGGAGAAGCTGGAAACACGTCCTGGACAGTCTGGAACCACCTGCCGGCCAAGCCTGAACCACCTGCCAAGCACAACGGAACAACCTGCCAGACACGCCAAAATCACCTGCGTGTTATGCCAGAACCACTTGGACGACTCTCCGAAATGACCTGCCGGGCATGTTGGAACCACCTCTCAGACTTGCCAGAAGCACGTGGCGGACAGTCCGGAATCACCTGTTGGGCATACGCAACCACCTCTGAGACGTACCAGAACCACGTGCCGTGCACGCCGGAACCACCTACCGGACAGACCGGAATCAACTTTTGGGCATGCCGGAACCACCAGTCAGATGTGCCAGAAACACGTGCCGGAGACGCCGGAAGCACCTGCTGAGCACGTCACAACCACCTGCTCAACTCGCCTGAACCACCTGCCGGATACGCCAAAATCACCTGCCCGCTACACCAGCACCACTTCGGGGCAAGCCAGAATCACGTGAGGGGCATGCCGGCACAGCCTCTCAGACTGAACCTCGTGCCGGACACCACAGAACCACCTGCCGGACAGACCGGAACCACCTGCCGGACACGCCGGAACCACCGGCTCGACCCGCCGGAACGACCGCTGGACATGCAAAATCACCTGCCGGCTACGCCGGAAACACTTGGCGAACACTCCGGAATCACCTGCCGGGCATGCCGGAACCACCTCTCAGATATGCCAGAACCACGTGCCAATGACCCCGGAAGCACCTGCCGAGCATGCCGGAACCACATGCTCGAATCGCCAGAACCAGCTGCCGGACACGCAAAAATCACCTGCCGGCTACGCCACAACCAGTTGGTGAACACTTCGGAATCACCTGCCGGGCTTGCTGGAACCACCTGCCGGTCATGCCAAAATCACCTGCCAACTACGCCAGTACCACTTGGCGGACACTGTGGAAACACCTGTCGGGCCGGCCGGAACCACATCTCAGACGTGCCAGAACCATGTGCATGAGATGCTGGAGCCACACCCCGAACAGACGGAAAACACCTGCCAGACCCGTCTGAACAACCTGCCGAGCACACCGGAGCCACCTGCTCGACTCGCCAGAACCACCTAGTGACATGCCCAAATCACCAGCCGGGTATGCCAGAACCACTTGGCGGACACTCCGGAATCATCTGCCGTACATGACGGAAGCAGCTCTCAGACACACCAGAACCACGTGCCGGAGACGCCGGAAGCACCTGCCGAGCATGCCGCAGCCACCTGCTCGACTCGCCAGAAACACCTGCCGGACACGCCAAAATCACCGCCAGGTACGCCAGAACCACCTGGCGGACACTCCGAAATCACCTGTCGCGCAGCCGGAACCACCTCTCACACGTGCCGGAAGCACGTGCCGGACACGCCGGAATCACCTACCGGACAGACCGGAACCACCTGCCGAGCACGCCGGAGCCACCTGTTCGACTCGCTTTAACCACCTGCCGGACAGGCCATTATCAACTGCTGGCTATGCCAGAACCACCTGGGGGACGGTCCGGAATCACCTGCCAGCCATGGCGGAACCACCTCTCAGACGTACCAGAACCACCTGCCGGAGAAGCTGGAAACACGTCCTGGACAGTCTGGAACCACCTGCCGGCCAAGCCTGAACCACCTGACAAGCACAACGGAACAACCTGCCAGACACGCCAAAATCACCTGCGTGTTATGCCAGAACCACTTGGAGGACTCTCTGGGATGACCTGCCGGGCATGCCGGAACCACCTCTCAGACGTGCCAGAACCATGTGGCGGACAGTCCGGAATCACCTGTTGGGCATGCGCAACCACCTCTGAGACGTACCAGAACCACATGCCGTGCAGGCTGGAACCACCTACCGGACAGACCGGAATCACCTTTCGGGCATGCCGGAACCACCTGACAGATGTGCCAGAAACACGTGCCGGAGACGCCGGAAGCACCTGCCAAGCACGTCGCAACCACCTGCTCAACTCGCCTGAAGCACCTGCCGGACATGCCAAAATCACCTGCCGACTATGCCAGAACCACTTGGCGAACACTCCGGAATCACTTGCCGGGCATGCAGGAACCACCTCTCAGACATGCCAGAACCCCGTGCCAATGACCCCGGAAGCACCAGCCGAGCACGCCGGAACCACCTGCTCGACTCGCCAGAACCACCTGCCGATCACGCAAAGATCACCTGCCGGCTACGCAACAACCAGTTGGTGAACACTTTGGAATCACCTGTCAGGCTTGCTGGAACCACCTGCCAGTCATGCCAAAATCAGCTGCCAACTACGCCAGAACCGCTTGGCGGACACTGCGGAAACACCTGTCGGGCCGGCTGGAACCACCTCTCAGACGTGCAAGAACCATGTGGCGGACAGTCCGGGATCACCTGTTGGGCATGCGCAACCACCTCTGAGACGTACCAGAACCACATGCCGTGCAGGCTGGAACCACCTACCGGACAGACCGGAATCACCTTTCGGGTATGCCGGAACCACCTGTCAGATGTGCCAGAAACACGTGCCGGAGACGCCGGAAGCACCTGCCAAGCACGTTGGAACCACCTGCTCAACTCGCCTGAAGCACCTGCCGGACATACCAAAATCACCTGCCGACTATGCCAGAACCACTTGGCGAACACTCCGGAATCACTTGCCGGGCATGCAGGAACCACCTCTCAGACATGCCAGAACCCCGTGCCAATGACCCCGGAAGCACCAGCCGAGCACGCCGGAACCACCTGCTCGACTCGCCAGGACCACCTGCCTATCACGCAAAGATCACCTGCCAACTACTCCAGAACCGCTTGGCGGACACTGCGGAAACACCTGTCGGGCCGGCTGGAACCACATCTCAGATGTGCCAGAAACGTGTTCATGAGATGCTGGAACCACACCCCGAACAGACGGATACCACCTGCCAGAACCGCCTGAACCACCTGCTGAGCACGCCGGAACCACCTGCTGGACTCGCCTGAACCACCTCCCGGACACGCCAAAATCACCTGCCCGCTACACCAGCACCACTTCGGGGACAAGCCGGAATCACGTAAGGGGCATGCCGGCACAGCCTCTCAGAATGAACCTCGTGCCGGACACCACAGAACCACCTGCCGGACAGACCGGAACCACCTGCCGGACACGCCGGAACCACCGGCTGGACCCGCCGGAACGACCGCTGGACATGCAAAATCACCTGCCGGCCACGCCGGAAACACTTGGCGAACACTCCGGAATCACCTGCAGGGGATGCCGGAACCACCTCTCAGATATGCCAGAACCATGTGCCAATGACCCCGGAAGCACCTGCCGAGCACGCCGGAACCAACTGCTCGACTCGCCAGAACCACCTGCTGGACACGCAAAAATCACCTGCCGGCTACGCCACAACCAGTTGGGGAACACTTCGGAATCACCTGCCGGGCTTGCTGGAACCACCTGCCGGTCATGCCAAAATCACCTGCCAACTACGCCAGTACCACTTGGCGGACACTCCGGAATCATCTGCCGGACATGCCGGAACCAGCTCTCAGACACACCAGAACCAAGTGCCGGAGACGCCGGAAGCACCTGCCGAGAATGCTGGAGAAACCTGCTCGACTCGCCAGAAACACCTGCTGGACACCCCAAAATCACCTGCCGGGTATGCCAGAACCACCTGGCGGACACTACGGAATCACCTGCCGCGCATGCCGGAACCACCTCTCAGACGTGCCGGAAGCACGTGCCAGACACGCCGGAAACACCTACCGGACAGACCGGAACCACCTGCCAAGAACGCCGGAGCCACCTGTTCGACTCGCTGGAACCACCTGCCGGACAGGCCAATATCAACTGCTGGCTATGCAAGAACCACCTGGGGGACAGTCCGGGATCACCTGCCAGCCATGGCGGAACCACCTCTCAGACGTACCAGAACCTCCTGCCGGAGAAACTGGAAACACGTCCTGGACAGACTGGAACCACGTGACGGCCATGCCTGAACCACCTGCCGAGCACGGCGGAGCCACCTGCCGGACACGCCAAAATCACCTGCGTGTTATGCCAGAACCACTTGGAGGACTCTCTGGGATGACCTGCCGGGCATGCCGGAACCACCTCTCAGACGTGCCAGAACCATGTGGCGGACAGTCCGGAATCACCTGTTGGGCATGCGCAACCACCTCTGAGACGTACCAGAACCACATGCCGTGCAGGCTGGAACCACCTACCGGACAGACCGGAATCACCTTTCGGGCATGCCGGAACCACCTGTCAGATGTGCCAGAAACACGTGCCGGAGACGCCGGAAGCACCTGCCAAGCACGTCGCAACCACCTGCTCAACTCGCCTGAACCACCTGCCGGACATGCCAAAATCACCTGCCGACTATGCCAGAACCACTTGGCGAACACTCCGGAATCACTTGCCGGGCATGCAGGAACCACCTCTCAGACATGCCAGAACCCCGTGCCAATGACCCCGGAAGCACCAGCCGAGCACGCCGGAACCACCTGCTCGACTCGCCAGAACCACCTGCCGATCACGCAAAAATCACCTGCCGGCTACGCCACAACCAGTTGGTGAACACTTTGGAATCACCTGCCAGGCTTGCTGGAACCACATGCCGGTCATGCCAAAATCACCTGCCAACTACGCCAGAACCACTTGGCGGACACTGCGGAAACACCTGTCGGGCCGGCTGGAACCACATCTCAGACGTGCCAGAAACGTGTTCATGAGATGCTGGAACCACACCCCGAACAGACGGATACCACCTGCCAGAACCGCCTGAACCACCTGCTGAGCACGCCGGAACCACCCGCTCGACTCACCGGTACCACCTCCCTGACACGCCAAAATCACCTGCTGGGTATGCCAGAACCACTTGGCGGACACTCCGGAATCATCTGCCGGACATGCTGGAACCAGCTCTCAGACACACCAGAACCAAGTGCCGGAGACGCCGGAAGCACCTACCGAGCATGCCGGAGCCACCTGCTCGACTCGCCGGAAACACCTGCCGGACACGCCAAAGTCACCTGCCGGGTATGCCAGAACCACCTGGCGGACACTACGGAATCACCTGCCGCGCATGCCGGAACCACCTCTCAGACGTGCCGGAAGCACGTGCCAGACACGCCGGAAACACCTTCCGGACAGACCGGAACCACCTGCCAAGAACGCCGGAGCCACCTGTTCGACTCGCTGGAACCACCTGCCGGACAGGCCAATATCAACTGCTGGCTATGCCAGAACCACCTGGGGGACAGTCCGGGATCACCTGCCATCCATGGCGGAACCACCTCTCAGACGTACCGGAACCACCTGCCGGAGAAGCTGGAAACACGTCCTGGACAGACTGGAACCACGTGACGGCCATGCCTGAACCACCTGCCGAGCACGGCGGAACCACCTGCCGGACACGCCAAAATCACCTGCGGGCTACGCCAGAACCACTTGGACGACTCTCCGAAATGACCCGCCGGGCATGTTGGAACCACCTCTCAGACGTGCCAGAAGCACGTGGCGGACAGTCCGGAATCACCTGTTGGGCATACGCAACCACCTCTGAGACGTACCAGAACCACGTGCCGTGCACGCCGGAACCACCTACCGGACAGACCGGAATCAACTTTTGGGCATGCCGGAACCACCAGTCAGATGTGCCAGAAACACGTGCCGGAGACGCCGGAAAAACCTGCCGAGCACGTCGCAACCACCTGCTCAACTCGCCTGAACCACCTGCCGGACACGCCAGAATCACCTGCCCGCTACACCAGCACCACTTCGGGGACAAGCCGGAATCACGTGAGGGGCATGCCGGCACAGCCTCTCAGACTGAACCTCGTGCCGGACACCACAGAACCACCTGCCGGACAGACCGGGACCACCTGACGGACACGCCGGAACCACCGGCTCGACCCGCCGGAACGACCGCTGGACATGCAAAATCACCTGCCGGCTACGCCGGAAACACTTGGCGAACACTCCGGAATCACCTGCCGGGCATGCCGGAACCACCTCTCAGATATGCCAGAACCACGTGACAATGACCCCGGAAGCACCTGCCGAGCATTCCGGAACCACATGCTCGAATCGCCAGAACCAGCTGCCGGACACGCAAAAATCACCTGCCGGCTACGCCACAACCAGTTGGGGAACACTTCGGAATCACCTGCCGGGCTTGCTGGAACCACCTGCCGGTCATGCCAAAATCACCTGCCAACTACGCCAGTACCACTTGGCGGACACTGTGGAAACACCTGTCGGGCCGGCCGGAACCACATCTCAGACGTGCCAGAACCATGTGCATGAGATGCTGGAGCCACACCCCGAACAGACGGAAAACACCTGCCAGACCCGTCTGAACAACCTGCCGAGCACACCGGAGCCACCTGCTCGACTCGCCAGAACCACCTAGTGACATGCCCAAATCACCAGCCGGGTATGCCAGAACCACTTGGCGGACACTCCGGAATCATCTGCCGTACATGACGGAAGCAGCTCTCAGACACACCAGAACCACGTGCCGGAGACGCCGGAAGCACCTGCCGAGCATGCCGGAGCCACCTGCTCGACTCGCCAGAAACACCTGCTGGACACGCCAAAATCACCTGTCGGGTACGCCAGAACCACCTGGCGGACACTCCGAAACCACGTGTCACGCATGCCGGAACCAACTCTCAGACGTGCCGGAAGCACGTGCCGGACACGCCGGAATCACCTACCGGACAGACCGGAACCACCTGCCAAGAACGCCGGAGCAACCTGTTCGACTCGCTGGAACCACCTGCCGGACAGGCCAATATCAACTGCTGACTATGCCAGAACCACCTGGGGGACAGTCCGGGATCACCTGCCAGCCATGGCGGAACCACCTCTCAGACGTACCAGAACCACCTGCCGGAGAAGCTGGAAACACGTCCTGGACAGTCTGGAACCACCTGCCGGCCAAGCCTGAACCACCTGCCAAGCACAACGGAACAACCTGCCATACACGCCAAAATCACCTGCGTGTTATGCCAGAAACACTTGGAGGACTCTCTGGGATGACCTGCCGGGCATGCCGGAACCACCTCTCAGACGTGCCAGAACCATGTGGCGGACAGTCCGGAATCACCTGTTGGGCATACGCAACCACCTCTGAGACGTACCAGAACCACATGCCGTGCAGGCTGGAACCACCTACCGGACAGACCGGAATAACCTTTCGGGCATGCCGGATCCACCTGTCAGATGTGCCAGAAACACGTGCCGGAGACGCCGGAAGCACCTGCCAAGCACGTTGGAATCACCTGCTCAACTCACCTGAACCACCTGCCGGACATGCCAAAATCACCTGCCGACTATGCCAGAACCACTTGGCGAACACTCCGGAATCACTTGCCGGGCATGCAGGAACCACCTCTCAGACATGACAGAACCCCGTGCCAATGACCCCGGAAGCACCAGCCGAGCACCTCGGAACCACCTGGTCGACTCCCCAGAACCACCTGCCGATCACGCAAAAATCACCTGCCGGCTACGCCACAACCAGTTGGTGAACGCTTTGGAATCACCTGCCAGGCTTGCTGGAACCACCTGCCAGTCATGCCAAAATCACCTGCCAACTACGCCAGAACCGCTTGGCGGACACTGCGGAAACACCTGTCGGGCCGGCTGGAACCACATCTCAGACGTGCCAGAAACGTGTTCATGAGATGCTGGAACCACACCCCGAACAGACGGATACCACCTGCCAGAACCGCCTGAACCACCTGCTGAGCACGCCGAAACCACCTGCTCGACTCACCGGTACCACCTCCCTGACACGCCAAAATCACCTGCTGGGTATGCCAGAACCACTTGGCGGACACTCCGGAATCATCTGCCGGACATGCCGGAACCAGCTCTCAGACACACCAGAACCAAGTGCCGGAGACGCCGGAAGCACCTGCCGAGCATGCCGGAGCCACCTGCTCGACTCGCCAGAAACACCTGCCGGACACGCCAAAATCACCTGCCGGGTATGCCAGAACCACCTGGCGGACACTACGGAATCACCTGCCGCGCATGCCGGAACCACCTCTCAGACGTGCCGGAAGCACGTGCCAGACACGCCGGAAACACCTACCGGACAGACCGGAACCACCTGCCAAGAACGCCGGAGCCACCTGTTCGACTCGCTGGAACCACCTGCCAGACAGGCCAATATCAACTGCTGGCTATGCCAGAACCACCTGGGGGACAGTCCGGGGTCACCTGCCAGCCATGGCGGAACCACCTCTCAGACGTACCAGAGCCACCTGCCGGAGGAGCTGGAAACACGTCCTGGACAGACTGGAACCACGTGACGGCCATGCCTGAACCACCTGCCGAGCACGGCGGAACCACCTGCGGGACACGCCAAAATCACCTGCGGGCTATGCCAGAACCACGTGGACGACTCTCCGAAATGACCCGCCGGGCATGTTGGAACCACCTCTCAGACGTGCCAGAAGCACGTGGCGGACAGTCCGGAATCACCTGTTGGGCATACGCAACCACCTCTGACACGTACCAGAACCACGTGCCGTGCAGGCCGGAACCACCTACCGGACAGACTGGAATCAAATTTTGGGCATCCTGGAACCGCCAGTCAGATGTGCCAGAAACACGTGCCGGAGACGCCGGAAGCACCTGCCGATCACGTCGCAAGCACCTGCTCAGCTCGCCTGAACCACCTGCCGGACACGCCAAAATCACCTGCCCGCTACACCAGCACCACTTCGCGGACAAGCCGGAATCACGTGAGGGGCATGCCGGCACTGCCTCTCAGACTGAACCTCGTGCCGGACACCACAGAACCACCTGCCGGACAGACCGGAACCACCTGCGGCACACGAAGGAAGCACCGGCTCGACCCGCAGGAACGACCGCTGGACATGCAAAATCACCTGCCGGCTACGCCGGAAACACTTGGCGAACACTCCGGAATCACCTGCCGAGCACGCCGGAGCCACCTGTTCGACTCGCTGGAACCACCTGCCGGACAGGCCAATATCAACTGCTGGCTATGCCAGAACCACCTGGGGGACGGTCCGGAATCGCCTGCCAGCCATGGCGGAACCACCTCTCAGACGTACCAGAACCACCTGCCGGAGAAGCTGGAAACACGTCCTGGACAGTCTGGAACCACCTGCCGGCCAAGCCTGAACCACCTGCCAAGCACAACGGAACAACCAGCCAGACACGCCAAAATCACCTGCGTGCTATGCCAGAACCACTTGGAGGACTCTCCGGGATGACCTGCCGGTCATGCCGGAACCACCTCTCAGACGTGCCAGAACCATGTGGCGGACAGTCCGGGATCACCTGTTGGGCATGCGCAACCACCTCTGAGACGTACCAGAACCACATGCCGTGCAGGCTGGAACCACCTACCGGACAGACCGGAATCACCTTTCGGGCATGCCGGAACCACCAGTCAGATGTGCCAGAAACACGTGCCGGAGACGCCGGAAGCACCTGCCGAGCACGTCGCAACCACCTGCTCAACTCTCCTGAACCACCTGCCGGACACGCCCAAATCACCTGCCCGCTACACCAGCACCACTTCGGGGACAAGCCGGAATCACGTGAGGGGCATGCCGGCACAGCCTCTCAGACTGAACCTCGTGCCGGACACCACTGAACCACCTGCCGGACAGACCGGAACCACCTGCCGGACACGCCGGAACCACCGGCTCGACCCGCCGGAACGACCGCTGGAGATGCAAAGTCACCTGTCGGCTACGCCGGAAACACTTGGCGAACACTCCGGAATCACCTGCCGGGCATGCCGGAACCACCTCTCAGATATGCCAGAACCACGTGACAATGACCCCGGAAGCACCTGCCGAGCACGCCGGAACCACCTGCTCGACTCGCCAGAGCCACCTGCCGGACACTGAAAAATCACCTGCCGGCTACGCCACAACCAGTTGGGGAACACTTCGGAATCACCTGCCGGGCTTGCTGGAACCACCTGCCGGTCATGCCAAAATCACCTGCCAACTACGCAAGTACCACTTGGCGGACACTGCGGAAACACCTGTCGGGCCGGCTGGAACCACATCTCAGACGTGCCAGAAACGTGTTCATGAGATGCTGGAACCATACCCCGAACAGACGGATACCACCTGCCAGAACCGCCTGAATCACCTGCTGAGCACGCCGGAACCACCTGCTCGACTCACCGGTACCACCTCCCTGACACGCCAAAATCACCTGCTGCGTATGCCAGAACCACTTGGCGGACACTCCGGAATCATCTGCCGGACATGCCGGAACCAGCTCTCAGACACACCAGAACCACGTGCCGGAGATGCCGGAAGCACCTGCCGAGCATGCCGGAGCCACCTGCTCGACTCGCCAGAAACACCTGCCGGACACGGCAAAATCACCTGCCGGGTACGCCAGAACCACCTGGCGGACACTCCGAAATCACCTGTCGCGCATGCCGGAACCACCTCTCAGACGTGCCGGAAGCACGTGCCGGACACGCCGGAATCACCTACCGGACAGACCGGAACCACCTGCCGAGCACGCCGGAGCCACCTGTTCGACTCGCTGGAACCACCTGCCGGACAGGCCCATATCAACTGCTAGCTCTTCCAGAACCACCTGGGGGATGGTCCGGGATAACCTGCCAGCCATGGCGGAACCACCTCTCAGACGTGCCAGAACCACCTGCCGGAGAAGCTGGAAACACGTCCTGGACAGTCTGGAACCACCTGCCGGCCAAGCCTGAACCACCTGCCAAGCACAACGGAACAACCTGCCAGACACGCCAAAATCACCTGCGTGTTATGCCAGAACCACTTGGAGGACTCTCTGGGGTAACCTGCCGGGCATGCCGGAACCACCTCTCACACGTGCCAGAACCATGTGGCGGACAGTCCGGAATCACCTGTTGGGCATGCGCAACCACCTCTGAGACGTACCAGAACCACATGCCGTGCAGGCTGGAACCACCTACCGGACAGACCAGAATCACCTTTCGGGCATGCCGGAACCACCTGTCAGATGTGCCAGAAACACGTGCCGGAGACGCCGGAAGCACCTGCCAAGCACGTTGGAACCACCTGCTCAACTCGCCTGAACCACCTGCCGGACATGCCAAAATCACCTGCCGACTATGCCAGAACCCCTTGGCGGACACACCGGAATCACTTGCCGGGCATGCAGGAACCACCTCTCAGACATGCCAGAACCCCGTGCCAATGACCCCGGAAGCACCAGCCGAGCACGCCGGAACCACCTGCTCGACTCGCCAGAACCACCTGCCGATCACGCAAAAATCACCTGCCGGCTACGCCACAACCAGTTGGTGAACACTTTGGAATCACCTGCCAGGCTTGCTGGAACCACCTGCCAGTCATGCCAAAATCACCTGCCAACTACGCCAGAACCGCTTGGCGGACACTGCGGAAACACCTGTCGGGCCGGCTGGAACCACATCTCAGACGTGCCAGAAACGTGTTCATGAGATGCTGGAACCACACCCCGAACAGACGGATACCACCTGCCAGAACCGCCAGAACCACCTGCTGAGCACGCCGGAACCACCTGCTCGACTCACCGGTACCACCTCCCTGACACGCCAAAATCACCTGCTGGGTATGCCAGAACCACTTGGCGGACACTCCGGAATCATCTGCCGGACATGCCGGAACCAGCTCTCAGACACATCAGAACCAAGTGCCGGAGACGCTGGAAGCACCTGCCGAGCATGCCGGAGCCACCTGCTCGACTCGCCAGAAACACCTGCCGGACACGCCAAAATCACCTGCCGGGTATGCCAGAACCACCTGGCGGACGCTACGGAATCACCTGCCGCGCATGCCGGAACCACCTCTCAGACGTGCCGGAAGCACGTGCCGGACACGCTGGAAACACCTACCGGACAGACCGGAACCACCTGCCAAGAACGCCGGAGCCACCTGTTCGACTCGCTGGAACCACCTGCCGGACAGGCCAGTATCAACTGCTGGCTATGCCAGAACCACCTGGGGGACAGTCCGGGATCACCTGCCAGCCATGGCGGAACCACCTCTCAGACGTACAGAACCACCTGCCGGAGAAGCTGGAAACACGTCCTGGACAGACTGGAACTACGTGACGGCCATGCCTGAACCACCTGCCAAGCACGGCGGAACCACCTGCGGGACACGCCAAAATCACCTGCGGGCTATGCCACAACCACGTGGACGACTCTCCGAAATGACCCGCCGGGCATGTTGGAACCACCTCTCAGACGTGCCAGAAGCACGTGGCGGACAGTCCGGAATCACCTGTTGGGCATACGCAACCACCTCTGACACGTACCAGAACCACGTGCCGTGCACGCCGGAACCACCTACCGGACAGACTGGAATCAAATTTTGGGCATCCTGGAACCGCCAGTCAGATGTGCCAGAAACACGTGCCGGAGACGCCGGAAGCACCTGCCGATCACGTCGCAAGCACCTGCTCAGCTCGCCTGAACCACCTGCCGGACACGCCAAAATCACCTGCCCGCTACACCAGCACCACTTCGGGGACAAGCCGGAATCACGTGAGGGGCATGCCGGCACAGCCTCTCAGACTGAACCTCGTGCCGGACACCACAGAACCACCTGCCGGACAGACCGGAACCACCTGCCGGACACGCCGGAACCACCGGCTCGACCCGCCGGAACGACCGCTGGAGATGCAAAGTCACCTGTCGGCTACGCCGGAAACACTTGGCGAACACTCCGGAATCACCTGCCGGGCATGCCGGAACCACCTCTCAGATATGCCAGAACCACGTGACAATGACCCCGGAAGCACCTGCCGAGCACGCCGGAACCACCTGCTCGACTCGCCAGAGCCACCTGCCGGACACTGAAAAATCACCTGCCGGCTACGCCACAACCAGTTGGGGAACACTTCGGAATCACCTGCCGGGCTTGCTGGAACCACCTGCCGGTCATGCCAAAATCACCTGCCAACTACGCAAGTACCACTTGGCGGACACTGTGGAAACACCTGTCGGGCCGGCCGGAACCACATCTCAGACGTGCCAGAACCATGTGCATGAGATGCTGGAACCACACCCCGAACAGACGGAAAACACCTGCCAGACCCGTCTGAACAACCTGCCGAGCACGCCGGAGCCTCCTGCTCGACTCGCCGGAACCACCTACCTGACATGCCCAAATCACCAGCCGGGTATGCCAGAACCACTTGGCGGAAACTCCGGAATCATCTGCCGGACAGGCCGGAACGAGCTCTCAGACACACCAGAACCACGTGCCGGAGACGCCGGAAGCACCTGCCGAGCACGCCGGAGCCACCTGCTCGACTCGCTGGAAGCACCTGCCGGACAGGCCAATATCAACTGCTGGCTATGCCAGAACCACCTGGGGGACGGTCCGGAATCGCCTGCCAGCCATGGCGGAACCACCTCTCAGACGTACCAGAACCACCTGCCGGAGAAGCTGGAAACACGTCCTGGACAGTCTGGAACAACCTGCCAAGCACAACGGAACAACCTGCCAGACACGCCAAAATCACCTGCGTGTTATGCCAGAACCACTTGGAGGACTCTCTGGGATGACCTGCCGGGCATGCTGGAACCACCTCTCTGACGTGCCAGAACCATGTGGCGGACAGTCCGGAATCACCTGTTGGGCATGCGCAACCACCTCTGAGACGTACCAGAATCACATGCCGTGCAGGCTGGAACCACCTACCGGACAGACCGGAATCACCTTTCGGGCATGCCGGAACCACCTGTCAGATGTGCCAGAAACACGTGCCGGAGACGCCGGAAGCACCTGCCAAGCACGTTGGAACAACCTGCTCAACTCGCCTGAACCACCTGCCGGACATGCCAAAATCACCTGCCGACTATGCCAGAAACTCTTGGCGAACACTCCGGAATCACTTGCCGGGCATGCAGGAACCACCTCTCAGACATGCCTGAACCCCGTGCCAATGACCCCGGAAGCAACCAGCCGAGCACGCCGGAACCACCTGCTCGACTCGCCAGAACCACCTGCCGATCACGCAAAAATCACCTGCCGGGTATGCCAGAACCAACTGGCGGACACTCCGAAATCACCTGTCGCGCATGCCGGAACCACCTCTCAGACGTGCCGGAAGCACGTGCCGGACACGCCGGAATCACCTACCGGACAGACCGGAACAACCTGCCGAGCACGCCGTAGCCACCTGTTCGACTCGCTGGAACCACCTGCCGGACAGGCCCATATCAACTGCTAGCTCTTCCAGAACCACCTGGGGGATGGTCCGGGATAACCTGCCAGCCATGGCGGAACCACCTCTCAGACGTGCCAGAACCACCTGCCGGAGAAGCTGGAAACACGTCCTGGACAGTCTGGAACCACCTGCCGGCCAAGCCTGAACCACCTGCCAAGCACAACGGAACAACCTGCCAGACACGCCAAAATCACCTGCGTGTTATGCCAGAACCACTTGGAGGACTCTCTGGGGTGACCTGCCGGGCATGCCGGAACCACCTCTCACACGTGCCAGAACCATGTGGCGGACAGTCCGGAATCACCTGTTGGGCATGCGCAACCACCTCTGAGACGTACCAGAACCACATGCCGTGCAGGCTGGAACCACCTACCGGACAGACCAGAATCACCTTTCGGGCATGCCGGAACCACCTGTCAGATGTGCCAGAAACACGTGCCGGAGACGCCGGAAGCACCTGCCAAGCACGTTGGAACCACCTGCTCAACTCGCCTGAACCACCTGCCGGACATGCCAAAATCACCTGCCGACTATGCCAGAACCCCTTGGCGAACACACCGGAATCACTTGCCGGGCATGCAGGAACCACCTCTCAGACATGCCAGAACCCCGTGCCAATGACCCCGGAAGCACCAGCCGAGCACGCCGGAACCACCTGCTCGACTCGCCAGAACCACCTGCCGATCACGCAAAAATCACCTGCCGGCTACGCCACAACCAGTTGGTGAACACTTTGGAATCACCTGCCAGGCTTGCTGGAACCACCTGCCAGTCATGCCAAAATCACCTGCCAACTACGCCAGAACCGCTTGGCGGACACTGCGGAAACACCTGTCGGGCCGGCTGGAACCACATCTCAGACGTGCCAGAAACGTGTTCATGAGATGCTGGAACCACACCCCGAACAGACGGATACCACCTGCCAGAACCGCCAGAACCACCTGCTGAGCACGCCGGAACCACCTGCTCGACTCACCGGTACCACCTCCCTGACACGCCAAAATCACCTGCTGGGTATGCCAGAACCACTTGGCGGACACTCCGGAATCATCTGCCGGACATGCCGGAACCAGCTCTCAGACACATCAGAACCAAGTGCCGGAGACGCTGGAAGCACCTGCCGAGCATGCCGGAGCCACCTGCTCGACTCGCCAGAAACACCTGCCGGACACGCCAAAATCACCTGCCGGGTATGCCAGAACCACCTGGCGGACGCTACGGAATCACCTGCCGCGCATGCCGGAACCACCTCTCAGACGTGCCGGAAGCACGTGCCGGACACGCCGGAAACACCTACCGGACAGACCGGAACCACCTGCCAAGAACGCCGGAGCCACCTGTTCGACTCGCTGGAACCACCTGCCGGACAGGCCAGTATCAACTGCTGGCTATGCCAGAACCACCTGGGGGACAGTCCGGGATCACCTGCCAGCCATGGCGGAACCACCTCTCAGACGTACAGAACCACCTGCCGGAGAAGCTGGAAACACGTCCTGGACAGACTGGAACTACGTGACGGCCATGCCTGAACCACCTGCCAAGCACGGCGGAACCACCTGCCGGACACGCCAAAATCACCTGCGGGCTACGCCAGAACCTCTTGGACGACTCTCCGAAATGACCTGCCGGGCATGTTGGAACGGCCTCTCAGACGTGCCAGAAGCACGTGGCGGACAGTCCGGAATCACCTGTTGGGCATACGCACCCACCTCTGACACGTACCAGAACCACGTGCCGTGCACGCCGGTACCACCTACCGGACAGACCGGAATCAACTTTTGGGCATGCCGGAACCACCAGTCAGATGTGCCTGAAACACGTGCCGGAGACGCCGGAAGCACCTGCCGAGCACGTCGCAACCACCTGCTCAACTCGCCTGAACCACCTGCCGGACACGCCAAAATCACCTGCCCGCTACACCAGCACCACTTCGGGGACAAGCCGGAATCACGTGAGGGGCATGCCGGCACAGCCTCTCAGACTGAACCTCGTGCCGGACACCACAGAACCACCTGCCGGACAGACCGGGACCACCTGCCGGACACGCCGGTACCACCGGCTCGACCCGCCGGAACTACCGCTGGACATCCAAAATCACCTGCCAGCTATGCCGGAAACACTTGTCGAACACTCCAGAATCACCTGCCGGGCATGCCGGAACCAACTCTCAGATATGCCAGAACCACGTGCCAATGACCCCGGAAGCACCTGCCGAGCACGCCGCAACCACCTGCTCGACTCGCCAGAAACACCTGCCTGACACGCCAAAATCACCTGCCGGGTACGCCAGAACCACCTGGAGGACACTCTGAAATGACCTGTCGCGGATGCCGGAACCACCTCTCAGACTTGCCGGAAGCACGTGCCGGACACGCCGGAATCACCTACCGGACAGACCGGAACCACCTGCCGAGCACGCCAGAGCCACATCTTCGACTCGCTGGAACCACCTGCCGGACAGTCCAATATTAACTGCTGGCTATGCCAGAACCACCTGGGGGACGGTCCGGAATCACCTGCCAGCCATGGCGGAACCACCTCTCAGACGTACCAGAACCACCTGCCGGAGAAGCTGGAAACACGTCCTGGACAGTCTGGAACCACCTGCCGGCCAAGCCTGAACCACCTGCCAAGCACAACGGAACAACCTGCCAGACACGCCAAAATCACCTGCGTGATATGCCAGAACCACTTGGAGGACTCTCTGGGATGACCTGCCGGGCATGCCGGAACCACCTCTCAGACGTGCCAGAACCATGTGGTGGACAGTCCGGAATCACCTGTGGGGCATGCGCAACCACCTCTGAGACGTACCAGAACCACATGCCGTGCAGGCTGGAACCACCTACCGGACAGACCGGAATCACCTGTTGGGCATACGCAACCACCTCTGACACGTACCAGAACCACGTCCGTGCACGCCGGAACCACCTACCGGACAGACCGGAATCAACTTTTGGGCATGCCGGAACCACCAGTCAGATGTGCCAGAAACACGTGCCGGAGACGCCGGAAGCACCTGCCGAGCACGTCGCAACCACCTGCTCAACTCGCCTGAACCACCTGCCGGACACGCCAAAATCACCTGCCCGCTACACCAGCACCACTTCGGGGACAAGCCGGAATCACGTGAGGGGCATGCCGGCACAGCCTCTCAGACTGAACCTCGTGCCGGACACCACAGAACCACCTGCCGGACAGACCGGAACCACCTGCCGGACACGCCGGAACCACCGGCTCGACCCGCCGGAACGACCGCTGGAGATGCAAAGTCACCTGTCGGCTACGCCGGAAACACTTGGCGAACACTCCGGAATCACCTGCCGGGCATGCCGGAACCACCTCTCAGATATGCCAGAACCACGTGACAATGACCCCGGAAGCACCTGCCGAGCACGCCGGAACCACCTGCTCGACTCGCCAGAGCCACCTGCCGGACACTGAAAAATCACCTGCCGGCTACGCCACAACCAGTTGGGGAACACTTCGGAATCACCTGCCGGGCTTGCTGGAACCACCTGCCGGTCATGCCAAAATCACCTGCCAACTACGCCAGTACCACTTGGCGGACACTGTGGAAACACCTGTCGGGCCGGCCGGAACCACATCTCTGACGTGCCAGAACCATGTGCATGACATCCTGGAACCACACCCCGAACAGACGGAAAACACCTGCCAGACCCGTCTGAACAACCTGCCGAGCACGCCGAGCCACCTGCTCGACTCGTCGGAACCACCTACCTGACATGCCAAAATCACCAGCCGGGTATGCCAGAACCACTTGGCGGACACTCCGGAATCATCTGCCGGACATGCCGGAACCAGCTCTCAGACACACCGGAACCACGTGCCGGAGACGCCGTAAGCACCTGCCGAGCATGCCGGAGCCACCTGCTCGACTCGCCAGAAACACCTGCTGGACACGCCAAAATCACCTGCCGGGTACGCCAGAACCACCTGGCGGACACTCCGAAACCACCTGTCACGCATGCCGGAACCAACTCTCAGACGTGCCGTAAGCACGTGCCAGACACGCCGGAAACACCTACCGGACAGACCGGAACCACCTGCCAAGAACGCCGGAGCCACCTGTTCGACTCGCTGGAACCACCTGCCAGACAGGCCCATATCAACTGCTGGCTATGCCAGAACCACCTGGGGGACAGTCCGGGGTCACCTGCCAGCCATGGCGGAACCACCTCTCAGACGTACCAGAACCACCTGCCGGAGAACCTGGAAACACGTCCTGGACAGTCTGGAACCACCTGCCAAGCACAACGGAACAACCTGCCAGACACGCCAAAATCACCTGCGTGTTATGCCAGAACCACTTGGAGGACTCTCTGGGATGACCTGCCGGGCATGCTGGAACCACCTCTCTGACGTGCCAGAACCATGTGGCGGACAGTCCGGAATCACCTGTTGGGCATGCGCAACCACCTCTGAGACGTACCAGAATCACATGCCGTGCAGGCTGGAACCACCTACCGGACAGACCGGAATCACCTTTCGGGCATGCCGGAACCACCTGTCAGATGTGCCAGAAACACGTGCCGGAGACGCCGGAAGCACCTGCCAAGCACGTTGGAACAACCTGCTCAACTCGCCTGAACCACCTGCCGGACATGCCAAAATCACCTGCCGACTATGCCAGAAACTCTTGGCGAACACTCCGGAATCACTTGCCGGGCATGCAGGAACCACCTCTCAGACATGCCTGAACCCCGTGCCAATGACCCCGGAAGCAACCAGCCGAGCACGCCGGAACCACCTGCTCGACTCGCCAGAACCACCTGCCGATCACGCAAAAATCACCTGCCGGGTATGCCAGAACCAACTGGCGGACACTCCGAAATCACCTGTCGCGCATGCCGGAACCACCTCTCAGACGTGCCGGAAGCACGTGCCGGACACGCCGGAATCACCTACCGGACAGACCGGAACCACCTGCCGAGCACGCCGTAGCCACCTGCTCGACTCGCCGGAACCACCTGCCGATCACGCAAAAATCACCTGCCGGCTACTCGACAACCAGTTGGTGAACACTTTGGAATCACCTGCCAGGCTTGCTGGAACCACCTGCCAGTCATGCCAAAATCACCTGCCAACTACGCCAGAACCGCTTGGCGGACACTGCGGAAACACCTGTCGGGCCGGCTGGAACCACATCTCAGACGTGCCAGAAACGTGTTCATGAGATGCTGGAACCATACCCCGAACAGACGGATACCACCTGCCAGAACCGCCTGAACCACCTGCCGAGCACGGCGGAACCACCTGCCGGACACGCCAAAATCACCTGCGGGCTACGCCAGAACCACTTGGACGACTCTCCGAAATGACCTCCCAGGCATGTTGGAACCACCTCTCAGACGTGCCAGAAGCACGTGGCGGACAGTCCGGAATCACCTGTTGGGCATACGCAACCACCTCTGACACGTACCAGAACCACGTGCCGTGCAGGCCGGAACCACCTACCGGACAGACTGGAATCAAATTGTGGGCATCCTGGAACCGCCAGTCAGATGTGCCAGAAACACGTGCCGGAGACGCCGGAAGCACCTGCCGATCACGTCGCAAGCACCTGCTCAGCTCGCCTGAACCACCTGCCGGACACGCCAAAATCACCTGCCCGCTACACCAGCACCACTTCGCGGACAAGCCGGAATCACGTGAGGGGCATGCCGGCACTGCCTCTCAGACTGAACCTCGTGCCGGACACCACAGAAACACCTGCCGGACAGACCGGAACCACCTGCGGCACACGCCGGAAGCACCGGCTCGACCCGCAGGAACGACCGCTGGACATGCAAAATCACCTGCCGGCTACGCCGGAAACACTTGGCGAACACTCCGGAATCACCTGCCGAGCACGCCGGAGCCACCTGTTCGACTCGCTGGAACCACCTGCCGGACAGGCCAATATCAACTGCTGGCTATGCCAGAACCACCTGGGGGACGGTCCGGAATCGCCTGCCAGCCATGGCGGAACCACCTCTCAGACGTACCAGAACCACCTGCCGGAGAAGCTGGAAACACGTCCTGGACAGTCTGGAACCACCTGCCGGCCAAGCCTGAACCACCTGCCAAGCACAACGGAACAACCAGCCAGACACGCCAAAATCACCTGCGTGCTATGCCAGAACCACTTGGAGGACTCTCCGGGATGACCTGCCGGTCATGCCGGAACCACCTCTCAGACGTGCCAGAACCATGTGGCGGACAGTCCGGGATCACCTGTTGGGCATGCGCAACCACCTCTGAGACGTACCAGAACCACATGCCGTGCAGGCTGGAACCACCTACCGGACAGACCGGAATCACCTTTCGGGCATGCCGGAACCACCAGTCAGATGTGCCAGAAACACGTGCCGGAGACGCCGGAAGCACCTGCCGAGCACGTCGCAACCACCTGCTCAACTCGCCTGAACCACCTGCCGGACACGCCAAAATCACCTGCCCGCTACACCAGCACCACTTCGGGGACAAGCCGGAATCACGTGAGGGGCATGCCGGCACAGCCTCTCAGACTGAACCTCGTGCCGGACACCACAGAACCACCTGCCGGACAGACCGGAACCACCTGCCGGACACGCCGGAACCACCGGCTCGACCCGCCGGAACGACCGCTGGAGATGCAAAGTCACCTGTCGGCTACGCCGGCAACACTTGGCGAACACTCCGGAATCACCTGCCGGGCATGCCGGAACCACCTCTCAGATATGCCAGAACCACGTGACAATGACCCCGGAAGCACCTGCCGAGCACGCCGGAACCACCTGCTCGACTCGCCAGAGCCACCTGCCGGACACTGAAAAATCACCTGCCGGCTACACCACAACCAGTTGGGGAACACTTCGGAATCACCTGCCGGGCTTGCTGGAACCACCTGCCGGTCATGCCAAAATCACCTGCCAACTACGCCAGTACCACTTGGCGGACACTGTGGAAACACCTGTCGGGCCGGCCGGAACCACATCTCTGACGTGCCAGAACCATGTGCATGACATGCTGGAACCACACCCCGAACAGACGGAAAACACCTGCCAGACCCGTCTGAAAAACCTGCCGAGCACGCCGAGCCACCTGCTCGACTCGTCGGAACCACCTACCTGACATGCCAAAATCACCAGCCGGGTATGCCAGAACCACTTGGCGGACACTCCGGAATCATCTGCCGGACATGCCGGAACCAGCTCTCAGACACACCGGAACCACGTGCCGGAGACGCCGGAAGCACCTGCCGAGCATGCCGGAGCCACCTGCTCGACTCGCCAGAAACACCTGCTGGACACGCCAAAATCACCTGCCGGGTACGCCAGAACCACCTGGCGGACACTCCGAAACCACCTGTCACGCATGCCGGAACCAACTCTCAGACGTGCCGGAAGCACGTGCCAGACACGCCGGAAACACCTACCGGACAGACCGGAACCACCTGCCAAGAACGCCGGAGCCACCTGTTCGACTCGCTGGAACCACCTGCCGGACAGGCCAATATCAACTGCTGGCTATGCCAGAACCACCTGGGGGACAGTCCGGGGTCACCTGCCAGCCATGGCGGAACCACCTCTCAGACGTACCAGAACCACCTGCCGGAGGAGCTGGAAACACGTCCTGGACAGACTGGAACCACGTGACGGCCATGCCTGAACCACCTGCCGAGCACTGCGGAACCACCTGCGGGACACGCCAAAATCACCTGCGGGCTATGCCACAACCACGTGGACGACTCTCCGAAATGACCCGCCGGGCATGTTGGAACCACCTCTCAGACGTGCCAGAAGCACGTGGCGGACAGTCCGGAATCACCTGTTGGGCATACGCAACCACCTCTGACACGTACCAGAACCACGTGCCGTGCAGGCCGGAACCACCTACCGGACAGAGTGGAATCAAATTTTGGGCATCCTGGAACCGCCAGTCAGATGTGCCAGAAACACGTGCCGGAGACGCCGGAAGCACCTGCCGATCACGTCGCAAGCACCTGCTCAGCTCGCCTGAACCACCTGCCGGACACGCCAAAATCACCTGCCCGCTACACCAGCACCACTTCGCGGACAAGCCGGAATCACGTGAGGGGCATGCCGGCACTGCCTCTCAGACTGAACCTCGTGCCGGACACCGCAGAACCACCTGCCGGACAGACCGGAACCACCTGCGGCACACGCCGGAAGCACCGGCTCGACCCGCAGGAACGACCGCTGGACATGCAAAATCACCTGCCGGCTACGCCGGAAACACTTGGCGAACACTCCGGAATCACCTGCCGAGCACGCCGGAGCCACCTGTTCGACTCGCTGGAACCACCTGCCGGACAGGCCAATATCAAACTGCTGGCTATGCCAGAACCACCTGGGGGACGGTCCGGAATCGCCTGCCAGCAATGGCGGAACCACCTCTCAGACGTACCAGAACCACCTGCCGGAGAAGCTGGAAACACGTCCTGGACAGTCTGGAACCACCTGCCGGCCAAGCCTGAACCACCTGCCAAGCACAACGGAACAACCAGCCAGACACGCCAAAATCACCTGCGTGCTATGCCAGAACCACTTGGAGGACTCTCCGGGATGACCTGCCGGTCATGCCGGAACCACCTCTCAGACGTGCCAGAACCATGTGGCGGACAGTCCGGGATCACCTGTTGGGCATGCGCAACCACCTCTGAGACGTACCAGAACCACATGCCGTGCAGGCTGGAACCACCTACCGGACAGACCGGAATCACCTTTCGGGCATGCCGGAACCACCAGTCAGATGTGCCAGAAACACGTGCCGGAGACGCCGGAAGCACCTGCCGAGCACGTCGCAACCACCTGCTCAACTCGTCTGAACCACCTGCCGGACACGCCAAAATCACCTGCCCGCTACACCAGCACCACTTCGGGGACAAGCCGGAATCACGTGAGGGGCATGCCGGCACAGCCTCTCAGACTGAACCTCGTGCTGGACACCACAGAACCACCTGCCGGACAGACCGGAACCACCTGCCGGACACGCCGGAACCACCGGCTCGACCCGCCGGAACGACCGCTGGAGATGCAAAGTCACCTGTCGGCTACGCCGGAAACACTTGGCGAACACTCCGGAATCACCTGCCGGGCATGCCGGAACCACCTCTCAGATATGCCAGAACCACGTGACAATGACCCCGGAAGCACCTGCCGAGCACGCCGGAACCACCTGCTCGACTCGCCAGAGCCACCTGCCGGACACTGAAAAATCACCTGCCGGCTACGCCACAACCAGTTGGGGAACACTTCGGAATCACCTGCCGGGCTTGCTGGAACCACCTGCCGGTCATGCCAAAATCACCTGCCAACTACGCAAGTACCACTTGGCGGACACTGTGGAAACACCTGTCGGGCCGGCCGGAACCACATCTCAGACGTGCCAGAACCATGTGCATGACATGCTGGAACCACACCCCGAACAGACGGAAAACACCTGCCAGACCCGTCTGAACAACCTGCCGAGCACGCCGGAGCCTCCTGCTCGACTCGCCGGAACCACCTACCTGACATGCCCAAATCACCAGCCGGGTATGCCAGAACCACTTGGCGGAAACTCCGGAATCATCTGCCGGACAGGCCGGAACGAGCTCTCAGACACACCAGAACCACGTGCCGGAGACGCCGGAAGCACCTGCCGAGCACGCCGGAGCCACCTGTTCGACTCGCTGGAAGCACCTGCCGGACAGGCCAATATCAACTGCTGGCTATGCCAGAACCACCTGGGGGACGGTCCGGAATCGCCTGCCAGCCATGGCGGAACCACCTCTCAGACGTACCAGAACCACCTGCCGGAGAAGCTGGAAACACGTCCTGGACAGTCTGGAACCACCTGCCGGCCAAGCCTGAACCACCTGCCAAGCACAACGGAACAACCTGCCAGACACGCCAAAATCACCTGCGTGTTATGCCAGAACCACTTGGAGGACTCTCTGGGATGACCTGCTGGGCATGCCGGAACCACCTCTCAGACGTGTCAGAACCATGTGGCGGACAGTCCGGAATCACCTGTTGGGCATGCGCAACCACCTCTGAGACGTACCAGAACCACATGCCGTGCAGGCTGGAACCACCTACCGGACAGACCGGAATCAGCTTTCGGGCATGCCGGAACCACCTGTCAGATGTGCCAGAAACACTTGCCGGAGACGCCGGAAGCAACTGCCAAGCACGTTAGAACCACCTGCTCAACTCGCCTGAACCACCTGCCGGACATGCCAAAATCACCTGCCGACTATGCCAGAACCACTTGGTGAACACTCCGGAATCACTTGCCGGGCATGCAGGAACCACCTCTCAGACATGCCAGAACCCCGTGCCAATGACCCCGGAAGCACCAGCCGAGCACGCCGGAACCACCTGCTCGACTCGCCAGAACCACCTGCCGATCAGGCAAAAATCACCTGCCGGCTACGCCACAACCAGTTGGTGAACACTTTGGAATCACCTGCCAGGCTTGCTGGAACCACCTGCCAGTCATGCCCAAATCACCTGCCAACTACGCCAGAACCGCTTGGCGGAAACTGCGGAAACACCTGTCGGGCCGGCTGGAACCACATCTGAGACGTGCCAGAAACGTGTTCATGAGATGCTGGAACCACACCCCGAACAGACGGATACCACCTGCCAGAACCGCCTGAACCACCTGCTGAGCACGCCGGAACCACCTGCTCGACTCACCGGTACCACCTCCCTGACACGCCAAAATCACCTGCTGGGTATGCCAGAACCACTTGGCGGACACTCCGGAATCATCTGCCGGACATGCCGGAACCTGCTCTCAGACACACCACAACCAAGTGCCGGAGACGCCGGAAGCACCTGCCGAGCATGCCGGAGCCACCTGCTCGACTCGCCAGAAACACCTGCCGGACACGCCAAAATCACCTGCCGGGTATGCCAGAACCACCTGGCGGACACTACGGAATCACCTGCCGCGCATGCCGGAACCACCTCTCAGACGTGCCGGAAGCACGTGCCAGACACGCCGGAAACACCTACCGGACAGACCGGAACCACCTGCCAAGAACGCCGGAGCCACCTGTTCGACTCGCTGGAACCACCTGCCGGACAGGCCAATATCAACTGCTGGCTATGCCAGAACCACCTGGGGGACAGTCCGGGGTCACCTGCCAGCCATGGCGGAACCACCTCTCAGACGTACCAGAACCACCTGCCGGAGAAGCTGGAAACACGTCCTGGACAGACTGGAACCACGTGACGGCCATGCCTGAAACACCTGCCGAGCACGGCAGAACCACCTGCCGGACACGCCAAAATCACCTGCGGGCTACGCCAGAACCACTTGGACGACTCTCCGAAATGACCTGCCGGGCATGTTGGAACCACCTCTCAGACGTGCCAGAAGCACGTGGCGGACAGTCCGGAATCACCTGTTGGGCATACGCAACCACCTCTGACACGTACCAGAACCACGTCCGTGCACGCCGGAACCACCTACCGGACAGACCGGAATCAACTTTTGGGCATGCCGGAACCACCAGTCAGATGTGCCAGAAACACGTGCCGGAGACGCCGGAAGCACCTGCCGAGCACATCGCAACCACCTGCTCAACTCGCCTGAACCACCTGCCGGACACGCCAAAATCACCTGCCCGCTACACCAGCACCACTTCGGGGACAAGCCGGAATCACGTGAGGGGCATGCCGGCACAGCCTCTCAGACTGAACCTCGTGCCAGACACCACAGAACCACCTGCCGGACAGACCGGAACCACCTGCCGGACACGCCGGAACCACCGGCTCGACCCTCCGGAACGACCGCTGGACGTGCAAACTCACCTGCCGGCTACGCCGGAAACACTTGGCGAACACTCCGGAATCACCTGCCGGGCATGCCGGAACCACCTCTCAGATATGCCAGAACCAAGTGCCAATGACCCCGGAAGCACCTGCCGAGCACACCGGAACCACCTGCTCGACTCGCCAGAACCACCTGCCGCACACGCAAAAATCACCTGCCGGCTACGCCACAACCAGTTGGTGAACACTTTGGAATCACCTGCCAGGCTTGCTGGAACCACCTGCCAGTCATGCCAAAATCACCTGCCAACTACGCCAGTACCACTTGGCGGACACTGTGGAAACCCCTGTCGGGCCGGCCGGAACCACATCTCAGACGTGCCAGAACCATGTGCATGAGATGCTGGAGCCACACCCCGAACAGACGGAAAACACCTGCCAGACCCGTCTGAACAACCTGCCGAGCACGCCGGAGCCACCTGCTGGACTCGCCGGAACCACCTACCTGACATGCCCAAATCACCAGCCGGGTATGCCAGAACCACTTGGTGGGCACTCCGGAATCATCTGCCGGACATGCCGGAACCAGCTCTCAGAGACACCAGAACCACGTGCCGTAGACGCCGGAAGCACCTGCCGAGCATGCCGGAGCCACCTGCTCGACTCGCCAGAAACACATGCCGGACACGCCAAAATCACCTGCCGGCTACGCCAGAACCACCTGGCGAACACTCCGAAATCACCTGTCGCGCATGCCGGAACCACCTCTCAGACGTGCCGGAAGCACGTGCCGGACACGCCGGAATCACCTACCGGACAGACCGGAACCACCTGCCGAGCACGCCGGAGCCACCTGTTCGACTCGCTGGAACCACCTGCCGGACAGGCCAATATCAACTGCTGGCTAGGCCAGAGCCACCTGGGGTCGGTCCGGAATCACCTGCCAGCCATGGCGGAACCACCTCTCAGACGTACCAGAACCACCTGCCGGAGAAGCTGGAAACACGTCCTGGACAGTCTGGAACCACCTGCCGGCCAAGCCTGAACCACCTGCCAAGCACAACGGAACAACCAGCCAGACACGCCAAAATCACCTGCGGGCTACGCCAGAACCACTTGGACGACTCTCCGAAATGACCTGCCGGGCATGTTGGAACCAACTCTCAGACGTGCCAGAAGCACGTGGCAGACAGTCCGGAATCACCTGTTGGGCATACGCAACCACCTCTGACACGTACCAGAACCACGTGCCGTGCACGCCGGAACCACCTACCGGACAGACCGGAACCACCTGCCGAGCACGCCGGAGCCACCTGTTCGACTCGCTGGAACCACCTGCCGGACACGCCAAAATCACCTGCCCGCTACACCAGCACCTCTTCGGGGACAAGCCAGAATCACGTGAGGGGCATGCCGGCACAGCCTCTCAGACTGAACCTCGTGCCCGACACCACAGAACCACCTGCCGGACAGACCGGAAGCACCTGCCGGACACGCCGGAACCACCGGCTCGACCCGCCGGAACGACCGCTGGACATGCAAAATCACCTGCCGGCTACGCCGGAAACACTTGGCGAACACTCCGGAATCACCTGCCGGGCATGCCGGAACCACCTCTCAGATATGCCAGAACCACGTGCCAACGACCCCGGAAGCACCTGCCGAGCACGCCGGAACCACCTGCTCGACTCGCCAGAACCACCTGCCGGACACGCAAAAATCACCTGCCGGCTACGCCACAACCAGTTGGGGAACACTTCGGAATCACCTGCCGGGCTTGCTGGAACCACCTGCCGGTCATGCCAAAATCACCTGCCAACTACGCCAGTACCACTTGGCGGACACTGTGGAAACACCTGTCGGGCCGGCCGGAACCACATCTCAGACGTGCCAGAACCATGTGCATGAGATGCTGGAACCACACCCAGAACAGACGGAAAACACCTGCCAGACCCGTCTGAACAACCTGCCGAGCATGCCGGAGCCACCTACCTGACATGCCCAAATAACCAGCCGGGTATGCCAGAACCACTTGGCGGACACTCCGGAATCATCTGCCGGACATGCCGGAACCAGCTCTCAGACACACCAGAACCACGTGCCGGAGACGCCGGAAGCACCTGCCGAGCATGCCGGAGCCACCTGCTCGACTCGCCAGAAACACCTGCCGGACACGCCAAAATCACCTGCCGGGTACGCCAGAACCACCTGGCGGACACTCCGTAACCACCTGTCGCGCATGCCGGAACCACCTCTCAGACGTGCCGGAAGCATGTGCCGGACACTCCGGAATCACCTACCGGACAGACCGGAACCACCTGCCGAGCACGGCGGAGCCACCTGTTCGACTCGCTGGAACCACCTGCCGGACAGGCCAATATCAACTGCTGGCTATGCCAGAACCACCTGGGGGACAGTCCGGGATCACCTGCCAGCCATGGCGGAACCACCTCTCAGACGTACCAGAACCACCTGCCGGAGAAGCTGGAAACACGTCCTGGACAGACTGGAACCACGTGACGGCCATGCCTCAACCACCTGCCGAGCACGGCGTAACCACCTGCCGGACACGCCAAAATCACCTGCGGGCTACGCCAGAACCACTTGGACGAGTCTCCGAAATGACCTGCCGGGCATGTTGGAATCACCTCTCAGACGTGCCAGAAGCACGTGGCGGACAGTCCGGAATCACCTGTTGGGCATACGCAACCACCTCTGACACGTACCAGAACCACGTGCCGTGCACGCCGGAACCACCTACCGGACAGACCGGAATCAACTTTTGGGCATGCCGGAACCACCACTCAGATGTGCCAGAAACACGTGCCGGAGACGCCGGAAGCACCTGCCGAGCACGTCGCAACCACGTGCTCAACACGTCGGAACCACCTGCCGGCCACGCCAAAATCACCTGCCCGCTACACCAGCACCACTTCGGGGACAAGCCGGAATCACGTGAGGGGCATGCCGGCACAGCCTCTCAGACTGAACCTCGTGCCGGACACCACAGAACCACCTGCCGGACAGACCGGAACCACCTGCCGGACACGCCGGAAACACCGGCTCGACCCGCCGGAACGACCGCTGGACATGCAAAATCACCAGCCGGCTACTCCGGAAACACTTGGCGAACGCTCCGGAATCACGTGCCGGGCATGCCGGGACCACCTCTCAGATATGCCAGAACCACGTGCCAATGACCCCGGAAGCACCTGCCGAGCACGCCGGAACCACCTGCTCGACTCGCCAGAACCACCTGCCGGACACGCAGAAATCACCTGCCGGCTACGCCACAACCAGTTGGGGAACACTTCGGAATCACCTGCCGGGCTTGCTGGAACCACCTGCCGGTCATGCCAAAATCACCTGCCAACTACGCCAGTACCACTTGGCGGACACTGTGGAAACACCTGTCGGGCCGGCCGGAACCACATCTCAGACGTGCCAGAACCATGTGCATGAGATGCTGGAACCACACCCCGAACAGACGGAAAACACCTGCCAGACCCGTCTGAACAACCTGCCGAGCACGCCGGAGCCACCTGCTCGACTCGCCGGAACCACCTACCTGACATGCCCAAATCACCAGCCGGGTATGCCAGAACCACTTGGCGGACACTCCGGAATCATCTGCCGGACATGCCGGAACCAGCTCTCAGACACACCAGAACCACGTGCCGGAGACGCCGGAAGCACCTGCCGAGCATGCCGGAGCCACCTGCTCGACTCGCCAGAAACACCTGCCGGACACGCCAAAATCACCTGCCGGGTACGCCAGAACCACCTGGCGGACACTACGGAATCACCTGCCGCGCATGCCGGAACCACCTCTCAGACGTGCCGGAAGCACGTGCCGGACACGCCGGAATCACCTACCGGACAGACCGGAACCACCTGCCGAGCACGCCGGAGCCACCTGTTCGACTCGCTGGAACCACCTGCCGGACAGGCCAATATCAACTGCTGGCTATGCCAGAACCACCTGGGGGACGGTCCGGAATCACCTGCCAGCCATGGCGGAACCACCTCTCAGACGTACCAGAACCACCTGCCGGAGAAGCTGGAAACACGTCCTGGACAGTCTGGAACCACCTGCCGGCCAAGCCTGAACCACCTGCCAAGCACAACGGAACAACCTGCCAGACACGCCAAAATCACCTGCGTGTTATGCCAGAACCACTTGGAGGACTCTCTGGGATGACCTGCCGGGCATGCCGGAACCACCTCTCAGACGTGCCAGAACCATGTGGCGGGCAGTCCGGAATCACCTGTTGGGCATGCGCAACCACCTCTGAGACGTACCAGAACCACATGCCGTGCAGGCTGGAACCACCTACCGGACAGACCGGAATCACCTTTCGGGCATGCCGGAACCACCTGTCAGATGTGCCAGAAACACGTGCCGGAGACGCCGGAAGCACCTGCCAAGCACGTTGGAACCACCTGCTCAACTCGCCTGAACCACCTGCCGGACATGCCAAAATCACCTGCCGACTATGCCAGAACCACTTGGCGAACACTCCGGAATCACTTGCCGGGCATGCAGGAACCACCTCTCAGACATGCCAGAACCCCGTGCCAATGACCCCGGAAGCACCAGCCGAGAACGCCGGAACCACCTGCTCGACTTGCCAGAACCACCTGCCGATCACGCAAAAATCACCTGCCGGCTACGCCACAACCAGTTGGTGAACACTTTGGAATCACCTGCCAGGCTTGCTGGAACCACCTGCCGGTCATGCCAAAATCAGCTGCCAACTACGCCAGAACCGCTTGGCGGACACTGCGGAAACACCTGTCGGGCCGGCTGGAACCACATCTCAGACGCGCCAGAAACGTGTTCATGAGATGCTGGAACCACACCCCGAACAGACGGATACCAACTGCCAGAACCGCCTGAACCACCTGCTGAGCACGCCGGAACCACCTGCTGGACTCGCCTGAACCACCTGCCGGACACGCCAAAATCACCTGCCCGCTACACCAGCACCACTTCGGGGACAAGCCGGAATCACGTGAGGGGCATGCCGGCACAGCCTCTCAGACTGAACCTCGTGCCGGACACCACAGAACCACCTGCCGGACAGACCGGAACCACCTGCCGGACACGCCGGAACCACTGCCTCGACCCGCCGGAACGACCGCTGGACATGCAAAATCACCTGCCGGCTACGCCGGAAACACTTGGCGAACACTCCGGAATCACCTGCCGGGCATGCCGGAACCACCTCTCAGATATGCCAGAACCACGTGCCAATGACCCCGGAAGCACCTGCCGAGCACGCCGGAACCACCTGCTCGACTCGCCAGAACCACCTGCCGGACACGCAAAAATCACCTGCCGGCTACGCCACAACCAGTTGGGGAACACTTCGGAATCACCTGCCGGGCTTGCTGGAACCACCTGCCGGTCATGCCAAAATCACCTGCCAACTACGCCAGTACCACTTGGCGGACACTGTGGAAACACCTGTCGGGCCGGCCGGAACCACATCTCACACGTGCCAGAACCATGTGCATGAGATGCTGGAACCCCACCCGAACAGACGGAAAACACCTGCCAGAACCGCCTGAACCACCTGCTGAGCACGCCGGAACCACCTGCTCGACTCACCGGTACCACCTCCCTGACACGCCAAAATCACCTGCTTGGTATGCCAGAACCACATGGCGGACACTCCGGAATCATCTGCCGGACATGCCGGAACCAGCTCTCAGACACACCAGAACCAAGTGCCGGAGACGCCGGAAGCACCTACCGAGCATGCCGGAGCCACCTGCTCGACTCGCCGGAAACACCTGCCGGACACGCCAAAGTCACCTGCCGGGTATGCCAGAACCACCTGGCGGACACTACGGAATCACCTGCCGCGCATGGCGGAACCACCTCTCAGACGTGCCGGAAGCACGTGCCAGACACGCCGGAAACACCTTCCGGACAGACCGGAACCACCTGCAAAGAACGCCGGAGCCACCTGTTCGACTCGCTGGAACCACCTGCCGGACATGCCAATATCAACTGCTGGCTATGCCAGAACCACCTGGGGGACAGTCCGGGATCACCTGCCAGCCATGGCGGAACCACCTCTCAGACGTACCAGAACCACCTGCCGGAGAAGCTGGAAACACGTCCTGGACAGACTGGAACCACGTGACGGCCATGCCTGAACCACCTGCCGAGCACGGCGGAACCACCTGCCGGACACGCCAAAATCACCTGCGGGCTACGCCAGAACCACTTGGACGAGTCTCCGAAATGACCTGCCGGGCATGTCAGAACCACCTCTCAGACGGGCCAGAAGCACGTGGCGGACAGTCCGGAATCACCTGTTGGGCATACGCAACCACCTCTGACACGTACCAGAACCACGTGCCGTGCACGCCGGAACCACCTACCAGACAGACCGGAATCAACTTTTGGGCATGCCGGAACCACCAGTCAGATGTGCCAGAAACACGTGCCGGAGACGCCGGAAGCACCTGCCGAGCACGTCGCAACCACCTGCTCAACTCGCCTGAACCACCTGCCGGACACGCCAGAATCACCTGCCCGCTACACCAGCACCACTTCGGGGACAAGCCGGAATCACGTGAGGGGCATGCCGGCACAGCCTCTCAGACTGAACCTCGTGCCGGACACCACAGAACCACCTGCCGGACAGACCGGTACCACCTGCCGGACACGCCGGAACCACCGGCTCGACCCGCCGGAACGACCGCTGGACATGCAAAATCACCTGCCGGCTACGCCGGAAACACTTGGCGAACACTCCGGAATCACCTGCCGGGCATGCCGGAACCACCTCTCAGATATGCCAGAACCACGTGCCAATGACCCCGGAAGCACCTGCCGAGCCTGCCGGAACCACCTGCTCGAATCGCCAGAACCACCTGCCGGACACGCAAAAATCACCTGCCGGCTACGCCACAACCAGTTGGGGAACACTTCGGAATCACCTGCCGGGCTTGCTGGAACCACCTGCCGGTCATGCCAAAATCACCTGCCAACTACGCCAGTACCACATGGCGGACACTGTGGAAACACCTGTCGGGCCGGCCGGAACCAGATCTCAGACGTGCCAGAACCATGTGCATGAGATGCTGGAGCCACACCCCGAACAGACGGAAAACACCTTCCAGACCCGTCTGAACAACCTGCCGAGCACGCCGGAGCCACCTGCTCGACTCGCCAGAACCACCTAGTGACATGCCCAAATCACCAGCCGGGTATGCCAGAACCACTTGGCGGACACTCCGGAATCATCTGCCGTACATGACGGAAGCAGCTCTCAGACACACCAGAACCACGTGCCGGAGACGCCGGAAGCACCTGCCGAGCATGCCGGAGCCACCTGCTCGACTCGCCAGAACCACCTGCCGATCACGCAAAAATCACCTGCCGCCTACGCCACAACCAGTTGGTGAACACTTTGGAATCACCTGCCAGGCTTGCTGGAACCACCTGCCCGTCATGCCAAAATCACCTGCCAACTACGCCAGAACCGCTTGGCGGACACTGCGGAAACACCTGTCGGGCCGGCTGGAACCACATCTCAGACATGCCAGAAACGTGTTTATGAGATGCTGGAACCACACCCCGAACAGACGGATACCACCTGCCAGAACCGCCTGAACCACCTGCTGAGCACGCCGGAACCACCTGCTCGACTCACCGGTACCACCTCCCTGACACGCCAAAATCACCTGCTGGGTATGCCAGAACCACTGGGCGGACACTCCGGAATCACCTGCCGCGCATGCCGGAACCACCTCTCAGACGTGCCGGAAGCAAGTGCCAGACACGCCGGAAACACCTACCAGACAGACCGGAACCACCTGCCGAGCACACCGGAACAACCTGTTCGACTCGCTGGAACCACCTGCCGGACATGCCAATATCAACTGCTGGCTATGCCAGAACCACCTGGGGGACAGTCCGGGATCACCTGCCAGCCATGGCGGAACCACCTCTCAGACGTACCAGAACCACCTGCCGGAGAAGCTGGAAACACGTCCTGGACAGACTGGAACCACGTGACGGCCATGCCTGAACCACCTGCCGAGCACGGCGGAACAACCTGGCGGACACGCCAAAATCACCTGCGTGTTATGCCGGAACCACTTGGAGGACTCTCTGGGATGACCTGCCGGGCATGCCGGAACCACCTCTCACACGTGCCAGAACCATGTGGCGGACAGTCCGGAATCACCTGTTGGGCATGCGCAACCACCTCTGAGACGTACCAGAACCACATGCCGTGCAGGCTGGAATCACCTACCGGACAGACCGGAATCACCTTTCGGGCATGCCGGAACCACCTGTCAGATGTGCCAGAAACACGTGCCGGAGACGCCGGAAGCACCTGCCAAGCACGTTGGAACCACCTGCTCAACTCGCCTGAACCACCTGCCGGACATGCCAAAATCACCTGCCGACTATGCCAGAACCACTTGGCGAACACTCCGGAATCACTTGCCGGGCATGCAGGAACCACCTCTCAGACATGCCAGAACCCCGAGCCAATGACCCCGGAAGCACCAGCCGAGCACGCCGGAACCACCTGCTCGACTCGCCAGAACCACCTGCCGGACACGCCAAAATCACCTGCGGGCTACGCCAAAACCACTTGGACGAGTCTCCGAAATGACCTGCCGGGCATGTTGGAACCACCTCTCAGACGGGCCAGAAGCACGTGGCGGACAGTCCGGAATCACCTGTTGGGCATACGCAACCACCTCTGACACGTACCAGAACCACGTGCCGTGCACGCCGGAACCACCTACCGGACAGACCGGAATCAACTTTTGGGCATGCCGGAACCACCAGTCAGATGTGCCAGAAACACGTGCCGGAGACGCCGGAAGCACCTGCCGAGCACGTCGCAACCACCTGCTCAACTCGCCTGAACCACCTGCCGGACACGCCAAAATCACCTGCCCGCTACACCAGCACCACTTCGGGGACAAGCCGGAATCACGTGAGGGGCATGCCGGCACAGCCTCTCAGACTGAACCTCGTGCCGGACACCACAGAACCACCTGCCGGACAGACCGGAACCACCTGACGGACACGCCGGAACCACTGCCTCGACCCGCCGGAACGACCGCTGGACATGCAAAATCACCTGCCGGCTACGCCGGAAACACTGGGCGAACACTCCGGAATCACCTGCCGGGCATGCCGGAACCACCTCTCAGATATTCCAGAACCACGTGCCAATGACCCCGGAAGCACCTGCCGAGCATGCCGCAACCACCTGCTCGACTCGCCAGAACCACCTGCCGGACACGCAAAAATCACCTGCCGGCTACGCCACAACCAGTTGGGGAACACTTCGGAATCACCTGCCGGGCTTGCTGGAACCACCTGCCGGTCATGCCAAAATCACCTGCCAACTACGCCAGTACCACTTGGCGGACACTGTGGAAACACCTGTCGGGCCGGCCGGAACCACATCTCAGACGTGCCAGAACCATGTGCATGAGATGCTGGAGCCACACCCCGAACAGACGGAAAACACCTGCCAGACCCGTCTGAACAACCTGCCGAGCACGCTGGAGCCACCTGCTCGACTCGCCGGAACCACCTACCTGACATGCCCAAATCACCAGCCGGGTATGCCAGAACCACTTGGCGGACACTCCGGAATCATCTGCCGGACATGCCGGAACCAGCTCTCAGACACACCAGAACCACGTGCCGGAGACGCCGGAAGCACCTGCCGAGCATGCCGGAGCCACCTGCTCGACTCGCCAGAAACACCTGCCGGACATGCCAAAATCACCTGCCGGGTACGCCAGAACCAATTGGCGGACACTCCGAAACCACCTGCCGTGCATGCCGGAACCACCTCTCAGACGTGCCGGAAGCACGTGCCGGACACGCCGGAATCACCTACCGGACAGACCGGAACCACGTGCCGAGCACGCCGGAGCCACCTGTTCGACTCGCTGGAACCACCTGCCGGACAGGCCAATATCAAATGCTGGCTATGCCAGAACCACCTGGGGGACGGTCCGGAATCACCTGCCAGCCATGGCGGAACCACCTCTCAGACCTACCAGAACCACCTGCCGGAGAAGCTGGAAACACGAACTGGACAGTCTGGAACCACCTGCCGGCCAAGCCTGAACCACCTGCCAAGCACAACGGAACAACCTGCCAGACACGCCAAAATCACCTGCGTGTTATGCCAGAACCACTTGGAGGACTCTCTGGGATGACCTGCCGGGCATGCCGGAACCACCTCTCAGACGTGCCAGAACCATGTGGCGGACAGTCCGGAATCACCTGTTGGGCATGCGCAACCACCTCTGAGACGTACCAGAACCACATGCCGTGCAGGCTGGAACCACCTACCGGACAGACCGGAATCACCTTTCGGGCATGCCGGAACCACCTATCAGATGTGCCAGAAACACGTGCCGGAGACGCCGGAAGCACCTGCCAAGCACGTTGGAACCACCTGCTCAACTCGCCTGAAGCACCTGCCGGACATGCCAAAATCACCTGCCGACTATGCCAGAACCACTTGGCGAACACTCCGGAATCACTTGCCGGGCATCCAGGAACCACCTCTCAGACATGCCAGAACCCCGTGCCAATGACCCCGGAAGCACCAGCCGAGCACGCCGGAACCACCTGCTCGACTCGCCAGAACCACCTGCCGATCACGGAAACATCACCAGCCGGCTACGCCACAACCAGTTGGTGAACACTTTGGAATCACCTGCCAGGCTTGCTGGAACCACCTGCCAGTCATGCCAAAATCACCTGCCAACTACGCCAGAACCGCTTGGCGGACACTGCGGAAACACCTGTCAGGCCGGCTGGAACCACATCTCAGACGTGCCAGAAACGTGTTCATGAGATGCTGGAACCACACCCCGAACAGACGGATACCACCTGCCAGAACCGCCTGAACCACCTGCTGAGCACGCCGGAACCACCTGCTCGACTCACCGGTACCACCTCCCTGACACGCCAAAATCACCTTCTGGGTATGCCAGAACCACTTGGCGGACACTCCGGAATCATCTGCCGGACATGCCGGAACCAGCTCTCAGACACACCAGAACCAAGTGCCGGAGACGCCGGAAGCACCTACCGAGCATGCCGGAGCCACCTGCTCGACTCGCCGGAAACACCTGCCGGACACGCCAAAGTCACCTGCCGGGTATGCCAGAACCACCTGGCAGACACTACGGAATCACCTGCCGCGCATGCCGGAACCACATCTAAGACGCGCCGGAAGCACGTGCCAGACACGCCGGAAACACCTTCCGGACAGACCGGAACCACCTGCCAAGAACGCCGGAGCCACCTGTTCGACTCGCTGGAACCTCCTGCCGGACAGGCCAATATCAACTGCTGGCTATGCCAGAACCACCTGGGGGACAGTCCGGGATCACCTGCCAGCCATGGCGGAACCACCTCTCAGACGTACCAGAACCACCTGCCGGAGAAGCTGGAAACACGTCCTGGACAGACTGGAACCACGTGACGGCCATGCCTGAACCACCTGCCGAGCACGGCGGAACCACCTGCCGGACACGCCAAAATCACCTGCGGGCTACGCCAGAACCACTTGGACGAGTCTCCGAAATGACCTGCCGGGCATGTTGGAACCACCTCTCAGACGGGCCAGAAGCACGTGGCGGACAGTCCGGAATCACCTGTTGGGCATACGCAACCACCTCTGAGACGTACCAGAACCACGTGCCGTGCACGCCGGAACCACCTACCGGACAGACCGGAATCAACTTTTGGGCATGCCGGAACCACCAGTCAGATGTGCCAGAAACACGTGCCGGAGACGCCGGAAGCACCTGCCGAGCACGTCGCAACCACCTGCTCAACTCGCCTGAACCACCTGCCGGACACGCCAAAATCACCTGCGGGCTACGCCAGAACCACTTGGACGAGTCTCCGAAATGACCTGCCGGGCATGTTGGAACCACCTCTCAGACGGGCCAGAAGCACGTGGCGGACAGTCCGGAATCACCTGTTGGGCATACGCAACCACCTCTGAGACGTACCAGAACCACGTGCCGTGCACGCCGGAACCACCTACCGGACAGACTGGAATCAACTTTTGGGCATGCCGGAACCACCAGTCAGATGTGCCAGAAACACGTGCCGGAGACGCCGGAAGCACCTGCCGAGCACGTCGCAACCACCTGCTCAACTCGCCTGAACCACCTGCCGGACACGCCAGAATCACCTGCCCGCTACACCAGCACCACTTCGGGGACAAGCCGGAATCACGTGAGGGGCATGCCGGCACAGCCTCTCAGACTGAACCTCGTGCCGGACACCACAGAACCACCTGCCGGACAGACCGGAACCACATGCCGGACACGCCGGAACCACCGGCTCGACCCGCCGGAACGACCGCTGGACATGCAAAATCACCTGCCGGCTACGCCGGAAACACTTGGCGAACACTCCGGAATCACCTGCCGGGCATGCCGGAACCACCTCTCAGATATGCCAGAACCACGTGCCAATGACCCCGGAAGCACCTGCCGAGCATGCCGCAACCACCTGCTCGACTCGCCAGAACCACCTGCCGGACACGCAAAAATCACCTGCCGGCTACGCCACAACCAGTTGGGGAACACTTCGGAATCACCTGCCGGGCTTGCTGGAACCACCTGCCGGTCATGCCAAAATCACCTGCCAACTACGCCAGTACCACTTGGCGGACACTGTGGAAACACCTGTCGGGCCGGCCGGAACCACATCTCAGACGTGCCAGAACCATGTGCATGAGATGCTGGAGCCACACCCCGAACAGACGGAAAACACCTGCCAGACCCGTCTGAACAACCTGCCGAGCACGCTGGAGCCACCTGCTCGACTCGCCGGAACCACCTACCTGACATGCCCAAATCACCAGCCGGGTATGCCAGAACCACTTGGCGGACACTCCGGAATCATCTGCCGGACATGCCGGAACCAGCTCTCAGACACACCAGAACCACGTGCCGGAGACGCCGGAAGCACCTGCCGAGCATGCCGGAGCCACCTGCTCGACTCGCCAGAAACACCTGCCGGACACGCCAAAATCACCTGCCGGGTACGCCAGAACCAATTGGCGGACACTCCGAAACCACCTGCCGTGCATGCCGGAACCACCTCTCAGACGTGCCGGAAGCACGTGCCGGACACGCCGGAATCACCTACCGGACAGACCGGAACCACGTGCCGAGCACGCCGGAGCCACCTGTTCGACTCGCTGGAACCACCTGCCGGACAGGCCAATATCAAATGCTGGCTATGCCAGAACCACCTGGGGGACGGTCCGGAATCACCTGCCAGCCATGGCGGAACCACCTCTCAGACCTACCAGAACCACCTGCCGGAGAAGCTGGAAACACGAACTGGACAGTCTGGAACCACCTGCCGGCCAAGCCTGAACCACCTGCCAAGCACAACGGAACAACCTGCCAGACACGCCAAAATCACCTGCGTGTTATGCCAGAACCACTTGGAGGACTCTCTGGGATGACCTGCCGGGCATGCCGGAACCACCTCTCAGACGTGCCAGAACCATGTGGCGGACAGTCCGGAATCACCTGTTGGGCATGCGCAACCACCTCTGAGACGTACCAGAACCACATGCCGTGCAGGCTGGAACCACCTACCGGACAGACCGGAATCACCTTTCGGGCATGCCGGAACCACCTATCAGATGTGCCAGAAACACGTGCCGGAGACGCCGGAAGCACCTGCCAAGCACGTTGGAACCACCTGCTCAACTCGCCTGAAGCACCTGCCGGACATGCCAAAATCACCTGCCGACTATGCCAGAACCACTTGGCGAACACTCCGGAATCACTTGCCGGGCATCCAGGAACCACCTCTCAGACATGCCAGAACCCCGTGCCAATGACCCCGGAAGCACCAGCCGA